>NW_022158014.1:0-252209 GCF_003316985.1 Fusarium coffeatum
CCCGCTGTTGTATGTTTTTTGTCCTTTTGCTAGGTATCTTGCTTGGTATTGCTTTGTGGTTACGATAGGCTTGGAAGAGTGTTGAATGGAAGGCAGGTGGGCAACAGGAGAATCATGCTCTAATGTTTAGTGCATTAGAATAAAGTAGCCTAAGTGTTGGTCTAGGCTACCATAAAGGAATAAGATCGTTTCTCATTTGAACAAACTCCTCGTATCAATGGCATATAAGCCACAATCCATAAACGACTCAACTTCAACCGCTGTCAAATCAAGGTCTATTCGCTGCGTAACTTCTACATGAACAACTTCAACCCCTTGCTCCTCGGCGTTGTAAGAAGTCCATTTCCTTCTTCTCCTTACCAGCAACCTTCTTCCTCTTCCTCTCAATCGCTCTATCAACCTGTCCCTTACTCATACCCTCGTACCTGTTCACGAGGAGTTGCTTCTTCTGCTCGCTCTTCTTCAGGTAGAAAGGCGTCTTGCCCTGCGCCACAAGCTCCTTCTCCTTCTGGCGGTGCTCCTTTAGCAGCTTCTCCTCCTCCTGTCTGCGCAGGTTGGCCTTCTTGCGGGATTCCATGGACTGTAGCTGACGCTTGAGGTTCTCCTTTTCGTTAAAGTTTTTGGTCTTCTTGATCTGTGCGCGCAGGTCGGCCATCTCCTTGTCGCGGTACTCGTCCAGGAAGGCGTAGGCTTTGCTGGCCTTTTCTTCGTTGACGCGGCCAACTAAAGGATCGAAGCGTGGGTCGCGGAATTGGCGCTTGTTTTCAGGGATGATCTCGCGACGACGAGATACAGGTTTCTTGGAGGTTTGTTCTTGGGGGGCGTGTTTGGATGAGCGCTTTGGTTTGGGGTCGTCTTTTGATCGTGTGGGCTTGCGAGGTGCTGGTGTTTCTGTCTTTGTAGTGTCTTCGCCTGCGGATTGCTTTGATTTTGATTTGCGTCCTGCAGAGGGCATTGATTCTTGTGCTTTTGCGAGGGCACCAAATGAGACGGATGAGAGGTCTATCTTTGGTGCATCTTCTTCGGGCTGTGTCTGGTCAGAACTGGCTGTCAAACAGAACGCGGCAGACTTACCTCAGACTCGTCTTCTGAGCCATCTTCTAATTCTTGGCCTTCAACGTCCTCCTCCTCTTCATCCTCAGAATATTCGCCTCGAATACCCTGTTCCTCAACCTCATCGTCCTCCTCCTCCTCCTCACTTGAGGAGTTCTGGCTCTCAGGCTCCTCCTCCCATTCGTCTTCCTTTCTCGGTCGCACTCTTCTTTCAAGTCCTAACGAGGACGACTGCTTTCGCTTCAAGGCCATATTGTGATGTTGCGCAAAACAACGTAAACTTTAATGAATTTTGTTATGCGACACTGTGATGCGACGGAACTTTTTTTTAACCCAGCTTCGATAAGCCCCACGATATGCTCTTATCTTAGAGCCCCGATAAGCGAATAACCTCAGTGATCTTCCCGCGATCGGAACATCAGAATGCGAAAGAGGCAAACGAATTGCATTGTTTAAGTCAAGGACGTATGTATAATTGGGTATCTAAGAAGCGAATCTTCTAACTCTAACTCCTGTATTTGCTGTAGAATCACGCTCAGCCCTTGGAGGCTGCGATTACACCCGCTGCAACACGTCTAGCCAGCCCTTGTGGCCCTGTATATTACAAAGTACAACATAAACTCTGTAGCGTTGACAACCGTTATAAGTTTGTCAACCTCATAACTCCTCCGGTCCATCCGACAGGACATATTCCGGATCTAGCTGAAAGGGTGTTCGTCGGACATAGCGACTGATGTCTGCTTGATATGATAGCTCATTGAGGTAGTCGTGTACCTGAGGCAAGACGTTCGGGATTTCTTGAGCCAATCCGCTGAACTCTGGAAGTGTGAGTATATTGAAAGGCTCACTGCGACCCTTCTCGAACGAGTCATCAACAAGAATTGTGTTGGTTTGATCCCATAAACCTCCCTTGGAGGCACGAGGGTGAGCCTCCATCACTCTTGGGTTGGTCCAGATCGTAGTAAGGCGTTTATACACTTGAACTTTGGTGTTGTAATCATCTGCCGATAGAGCAAAAGAGTCCCGTCCCCAAACAACAAGGCATTGCGCGCGCTGTTCGGGCGTAAGGAGCTTCTCCACCATCTTATCAACATTCTCGGGACGGGCTGAGGACCAGATAGCGACATGGAAAGTCTCGATACAGTATGTCAAGAAGGTTTTCGCATGGGGCCGTTCGACAAAGTTGAATGGACGCTTCTTGTTGGGGCGGTGGAGAAGTGTGCCGTTTAAATCGATAACGACAAGTATGCGGCGTGGTCGTGGCAGACGCTCTGGCGCAAGATCCGCTTGGGCGAGGTACTGGGGTGTAGGCTCCGGGACACCTCCAGAGGCTTTACTGGGAGTTTTCGGAGGGGATTGAGAGCGTGGCGCGCGAGCTGCTCCTGCTCGCACTTGATGAGGAGGCGGCTTCTTGATCTTCTTAGAACCCTTGTGTCCTCTTTACACAATTGTAAGTACAAATGAAGGAGATGGATATTTATTGCAGCACGTACTTTTGCGCCTCGGGAGCGGCTTTGCTCTTCTTTGGGCCCTTGGGTGCATTCTGCGGCGCGGCGCCTGGTTGCGCCAAAGTGAGGCCAGGTATATTCATCGCTTTGGGTGCCGTGGGCACGTTGGATCTAGATCCTGTCATTGCTTTGGGTGAATGAAGCAAAGGGGCATGTTGCGGAGAGGAAGGTGGCGTCGTTAATGTTGAGTCAGAAGTTTGCAAAGCTGTAGGTCTAAAACGAACGGAAGGAGTGAAGAAATCGATTTGTGCTTTCCCGGAAGAGAAAGATTTTGGCAAATATAGGAATCTGCGCAACATGAAGATAAAAGAGTGAAGACTAGGGGAAAAGTCAATGCGATCTGCGACGACCACCTAAAGGATGCGCACAGAGACCAGAATAATTCAGTCACCCTATCGAGGTTTTAAACAGGTTCTATTTCTGTCAGCTCAGTTCAGTTTCAAAGTTTCCTAGTCAACTTAATTCCAAAATTTAATCGATCTTCCTCACAAAACGCGGGGCAGATCGCTTAGTAGCATAACAATTCAGCTAATGGTGATATAATGTTCAAACAGCACATAATACGACGAACGAAAACAGTACAAGGACATTTCACATGCGATATCGTAAGGGTGTCAGAAGAATCGGCCGCCGAAAGCATAAGAGACGAAATGTTTAGGTCACCTTATGACGACTTAGGACGGGGTTTAGGCTACTTTATTTTTGTACCCTAAGCCTTAAAGGACAATTCTTCTGACACTCACGATACTAATAAACGTTGTTATACACAGAAACTGTATTTGCAAAAAAACGGACACCTTTTGTTCTCTTTTGGGACTACATAAGGATTCTGCCAGCCGGCAGGGCCTTCATGAGGCATAAAGATATCATAAACTCATTTACCCTCCCAACCATTTAACCGTAAAGCCATTATCATCATCGCTCTTAATTCTCTTTTCCTTTTTTATTTTGTTTTGTTTACTTGAAGACCTTACCGTCAGCAAGCTTGTACTCCTTGCCGTTGACGGTGATACCCTTCTCCCAACCCCAGGCATCCTCGACGAACTGTCGGTCCTCGGGCTTGGAGGGGTCGAGCTTGGTGAACTCGTAGCTCTCCCAGTCAGGGGCGACGTCGAAAGCGGGAACGTGCTCCTGACCTCGGATGACGAAAGCACCCTGGATAACGGAGTCGTTGTTCTCGCCGTAGACGGCAGCACATCCGAAGATGTACTTGCGGGAACCCTCAAGACGGTTGTTGAAGCCACCAATCAGGTTGTTGGACATGAAGGTGAGGGTAAGCTCCTCGTTGTACTTGTAGTCAACCTTCCAGATAGACCACTCCTCGAAGTTGAAGTTCTCCCAGAAGTACTTCATGGCCTCGTTGTGGTCCTTGATGTTGGAGTACTGGCGCTTCCACTCGTCAAGAGGGAAAGAGGGACGGCCGAGAGCCTCAAGAGGGTGCTTGGGCTTGGGGGCAGCGGGGGCCTCATCGGAAGCGGGAGCGGCAGCGGCAGCAGGGGCGGCAGCGGGGGCGGCCTCCTTCTTGGGCTGCTCGGGCTTCTTGGGGGGAGTGTTGGTCAGAGCAACGGTCTCAAGGAGCTCAACCTTCTCAGCGACATCAGAGAAGATGGGCTGGCTGCGGACAGTCTCGAACCATCGTGTGGTAGCGGGGTGCTCCTCGCGCCACTGCTTGTCAAAGAAGTACTGGAAGCCACGGGTGGCGATGCCAGCAGCGAAGAGATCGGCGAGGGTGATGCGCTCGCTGACGAGGAAGGTGTTGTGGAGGAGGTACTGCTCGACAACGGCGAAGTTCTTCTCGGTAGCCTTGATGGCATCGTCGACGTTCTTCTTGTTGTAGGGAGACTCACCCTTGAGGGGAGCGAACCAAGCAATGAGGGTGGGGAGGACCTCAGAGTTGAAGAAGGACATCCACTTCAGAATGGAAGCATAGTCCTGCTTGGTCTTGCCAAGAAGAGTGGTCTTCTCGTTCTGGGAGGTGACTGCAGCGGGTTAGCGAAGCTCCCGACAGAGTGGCAAGACAAAAATAATAAGATGAGTTGCAAGGTCAGAAGTTAGACGTTATCAACAAATTGTCTCTTAGAGACATTTCAGACAGGGATAACTGTATGAAAAAAAGCTAGATCATCATTCGCAAGGGAGGGGAAACAGGCAGGAAAAGTGGTGTGATCCGAGACATCACAGAGCTTCACTTACTGTAGATAGCAATGGCAATGCACTCAGAGAGAGCGAAGCCATCCTCACCAACGAAGGCGGGGATCTTGCCGAGACCGTTGGCCTTGAGGTGCTCAGCGGTAGCGTTGCCCTTCTCAGCCTCGACGATGTTGAGCTCGATGTCGTTTGCCTTGGCCACAGCCTTGATGGCAGTAGAGCGGCAGTTGTTCTGAAAGAACGGACCAGTCAGTAACGACGCTCATAAAGCTTCGCAAATGCAAATGCAAACGCAAATGCAGCAGATTCAGATTCAGGGCTCGAGAGTATGTACCTCGCGGGTGAAGAGAGTTCCGAAAGCCATCTTGAATGCTTTGCTAGGTTGACAGACAAAGAGTGAAGATGAGGAGAGAAAAAGAAGGAGGGGAAATTTTTTTTAAAGGTGAGATAATTGTGTCAAATTGCTGCCCCGCGCTAGTGGGGTCCTGCCTTACTGCCCGAGCAACGCGGACGGTGGGAGCGGTGGCTGGTTACAGCAGGACTTGCAGAGTAGCAGAGTGGCTGGTGAGATGAGATCTGTGCGCTGATGAGTCTAATCGGTCTTCTCACGTGACCCTCATTCAGAAGCTAGCCGATGATGGATCTCGAAATCCCGTGAAGTTTTTCTGGGTAGACAGTGAACCTCGTCCGATACGCGATACCGCCGGGGCTCTCCTCCGAATTGGCCATCATGTCGACATTTACACAAAGCCTACGGCAGCTGCGATGCCAAGGCAAGGCTTTCCGAGCACCATGGCCTCAGTCAGCCTGGCAACGTCCCTCTTTTCCCCTCGCCATCCGAAGCATCGCTACCGAGACATCAACGCCAATTGTTGAGCCTAAACCCGACGACTTCGCCGTAACGACAGACCCCAGCTCCAAATTCACGATACCGTTCCAGGGAGTTGAACATGCTCGTGCCGTTCCACTTTCGGCCTCGTACTTCTCACGAGAGCCTCAATTCAACGAGATGTATCTCCGTATCGCTCGCCTACTCACCAAATATCACACACTACCAACACTACCACCAAGTCATGCTCCTCCAACAGCTTGGGTTAAGCTCCAGGAAATGCGATCAAAGCTCGGTGAGCCGATCAAGGCTTCCCACTACGCCAAGGTAATCCGGGTCGCCAAGCGTCTGAACCAAATTGAGCCCTCGCTTTTCCCTGCGGAAGTTCGAGCTGCCCTCGAGGAGTTTAAGCGTGATATCAACCCATTCATGAACGTCCCCCACGAGATAACAATCGACAAGTATGGTCGAGCTGTTGGTGTTGGCAAGCGAAAGGAATCTACTGCTCGTGCTTGGGTTGTAGAGGGTACAGGAGAGGTCTTGATCAATGGCAAGACTTTAAGCCAGGCTTTTGGTCGTGTTCATGATCGTGAAAGCGCAGTTTGGGCTCTTCAAGCCACTGAGCGATTAGACAAGTATAACGTCTGGGCATTGGTGGAGGGCGGTGGAACAACCGGTCAGGCCGAAGCACTTACGTTGGCGGTTGCCAAAGCTCTGATCGTTCATGAGCCAGCACTCAAGACTGCTCTTCGAAAAGGTACGTGTTTCATTATAAGGATTAGGATTAACCCTTGAGCAATGACTAACCTCGTGTTCACAGCTGGCTGTATCACAAGAGACCCGAGGACTGTGGAGAGAAAGAAGCACGGCCATGTCAAGGCACGCAAGATGCCTGCCTGGGTCAAGCGATAAGCAATCTTTTCAGGAGACTGGTATCGCAAGGCTTTGGATTGGGTCTGCAATGGCGGATATGATGACGATGATGAGAAGGATGGCGAGTGCGACTCTGCTCGCATTCTTATCCGATATCCATGTATAAACAATACTTCTTGTAGTTTTAGAAATGCTTATGGCATTCCAAGACGGTGCCGGACGTCGTAACTTTGTGATCGTCCTGAAAGACGCTTTTGCAAATGTTAAAGCACAGCGATATTGACTGGCAACCCATCCGTAGTTGTTGGCTGATGAACCACCACAACTGACTAAGAGCCATCCATGATCAATCCATTGGATTCCATGTCCTTTCGGAGTCCGGAAAGCGGTTCCTGTTGGTAGCATGGGACCCTTGAGAAGGACATCAAACCTTTTCCGCTTTGTTCGCCTCGGTCAATGTGAGGAACTATAACGGCATACAATACCAGGAGTTCGTTAGTTTAGTCAGTCGTATCAAGTATCACCTTGGAAGCCAAGGGTACCTCCGCTTTTGGTCCGCCTCTCGCTTGTCATCTAAGACATCCTCCGACGTGCTAAAGAACCTAAACACCCAACGGCCGAACCGGATTGCAGTAATGCATTTGCAACAGGCCATCAAAACCCTGGCAGTTTTCCTTTGCGGTAATTAAAAAGTCGCTAACAAGTTGGTAGCTCCCGCCAACCGTTCATCCCATGATTTATTCTGCAATTGGTTATGGCGCCGTTCGGTGACGATGAAGCGAATCACTGCACCAATGCTGACAGGACGCGTCCTGGCTATCAACCCCAGACCTTGGCTGCCGCAGCATTCATCGACATCCGGCCGTGTCGGGAGAGGGTGGAACAGCTCTATGATCACTGAGCTCTGGCAAAGCAAGCGGTGAAGAGCTTCGTATCCAGTCGCAGATTGTAATTGCGGCTACATTCCCGCGCTCATGGTAGCAGCGTCGTTCGTGGAGACGAGCGACATACCCTCTGATGCGCAAGGTGTTGGGTTCGCGCGTTAAGCGATGACGAATTCACGGTCCAGTCGATCCCCTCATGGCCCAAAAAGATTCAGGTGAGCCTTTAGTCTTCGTGTAGCTCAACAGCATGAACAGACGGGAAGGCCGACGAAACTGACCATGACAGCATCTCGCGATGATGGCCACATGCTCTCATGAACGGTAGAGTGGATTCAGGTTGTTGTAGAATGAAGAAGGTTTCTAGAACAGTTTCAGTGGGGTGGCTTAAAGTGTTTCAGCCCAAGCATGCTCAGGAAAAGAAGCGGTTGGTCTAAAATTCGAGATTCAGCGGCACAACGGTGTGGCGTAATGGGGACTGTCCATGTCAAAAAAAAGGTACCTGCAGCACTTGAATACGATGATGGGAGAGGGAACCAACGTTGTCGTTCTGGTTGGTCATGATGTTAACTAACATCACCCGCTGAAGTACTTAGCTGTGTACCAAGGACTCAATATTGAGGCCGTCAGTGTCATTTTTAGGCCGTGCCAACGCGGGTCCAGCTAGAGTTAGGGTAGGTAGATTAGTAGGTACAGGTACAGAGAGTACTGTACTGCAGCTTTGGTAAAAGATATCCAATATCCATCACTTCCACGGTGGCTGAGGTGGAGCGTCAAGCATGGACAGACGGCGGTTTGAGGTCGGAAATTTTTAGGGCGGACGTAACCTTGAGTGGATAAAGATCCTTGCTAATAGCTAAGGACCGATGTTCGCGGCACCCGGTACTAGATACATGCGGTGCATCTTGCTTCAATCTTTCCATTCTTATCCAAAGCGAGGTAAGTGAGCCAGATAAACTACTGTAGAATTCAACGGCCAACGGTTTTTAGACGAGGCTTAGATCGTCTCGATCGTCATTCTTGGTGACTCGATCTAGTAATGAAGATGGGCCGGGATGGGGTGCATATGCGTGTTGATCAAGCATTACCGAATTGCACCAGCTCATGCACAACATTCATTAGAACGCTCCGCCTGAAGCTATTCTGTTGGATGCTATGCTATGCAAGGCGAGCAGGACCGCAATTCATGGCATAAGATTTCTCTTTGGCCAATGGGTCAACTGTGGGCAAATCCGTGATTGGGCATTGTTGTTTAGCACCTGGGCACCTCTCATCGGATATCACTATCGTCGCGCCCCAACCAGAAGCGTCTCGTCTCCTGCATAGCTGATGCGCGTTGCCTTTTACAGTGCTAGACGCGTGAAACATGATCCGATATGCGCGTCAGCTAGTGCGCTTCAGCAGTGACCCTTGTTATTCAGGTACCGGTACTTGCTGTGGGGACGGCCGGGTTGGATGGTGGGAGATCTTGCCGATAACCCTGTGACAGTTTAGCCAGAGCACCTGCAGCTGTTGAAGATGTTGATTCAGGGTAGCCAGTGATGTTTGTCTTGGATGGAGAGAGTGCAATTGTCAAGCACTGACCGGAGCTCATCCTAAGACTGTTTAGCGATGTAACGGTATTTTGTGTATACCACAGTTTCAGTATCGCAATTCTCAAGAAAGTTTGTACCCAGAAGCTCATGACGCGGTGTTGCTAAATATCAAGTTTTTGAATGTTGTTGTGAAGATTTAAATCCTGGAGATGACAAGTGTGGCGGTGAAAGTAACCCCAACTGGCATTTTAGTGGCGGCGGTGTACCACATGCTGGAATTAAGGGTCGTTACTGCCATCCATAGATCTGAGGCCAGCCCAATCTTGACCGGCATTAATGTGCTTGTATTACCTTCTGCGTTGAGATGCACTTTTTAATATCATGCATCTACTGATATCCCATCACATCGTCTAGAATCACTTGTGACTACAAGCCTCGCCCCAATATCGTTTGTGCCACGGACAATCAATTCACTCTGACTAGGAACTCAGCAATTAGCCAAGTCACTTATTATGGTACCGATTTTAATGCACCAGCACCAATCCATCTCAATGCTTTTGTCTCTTGACCGCTGTATCGAATTCGATGATTGTTGTCATGACTAGCACCTACCCTAGGGGTTCGGTAGCGCTCCTGCCTGGACCCAGAATTTCCGCTTAGGGTAGGTACCTCGTTAGGGAACAACCGCCTTGACCGATCGTTTGTCGCTGTCAACATCGTTGCTTCCTCTTCTTCCCTTCCTCTTAACGCACGTACAGAGAGATACGCAAGCAGGTCAGCCAGGATCAAGGCTCTCAGCACTCCTCGCTGACATGTGTCATCGAATATCCGGCCTAAGCCCGTCGTCCTGTCTTGTTCCCATCTTCCAAGCTGCGCTCGGCCACCGAGAGATTCCATCAACTGCCATTGGCTCCGTTGCGAGAATCAATCGAACTGACCGCCTGTCCCCAATAGCAATACGACCGTGAGGGTCCTGTACCTGCGCTGGCAGCTGAACAACCCGAATCATTGAGTGAAAAGAGCAAGCCAAGCTTCAGCATTGTTGCTGGCACGTCCCATACCAATATCGCGCTCTCCGGTTGACACGAGAGCCAATCTATGTACCCTTCAATCTAAGCACGAGCATCAAAACTTCAGCAAGGATGCTAGCTGCCATCGCCCTTTCCGCATCCATTGGCCAGCGATTATTTTCGGCTTGCTTATTCGGAACCACCTCCATATGTGGGTTGTGGACCAACACTATGCCTTAATGGTCCAATGTTGCTTTTCCTATTCTTTCTTTTCTCGCGACTTGGACCGTCTTGAAGCATTGCTTTTCTTGTCACCCTCGAAGCCCTCCCTGGCTCTCTGGCTTTAGCCCACGGTTGCTACTGAACGCAAAGACATCATTCACTAGCTTCTCTCGATCGGGAACCATAATGGCGGAAATTGAACAAAGTCCCATGACAGTTGATAATGGTCATATTATGACTTGCAATGGGCGTCTTTGCCTACGTCTGGTAATTGTTGCGGATCATTCCCTGCAGTACGATCATCTTCGGTGTCATTCAATACTACGATCGATACAGTACTGTAACTTGATTGACAGTGGCAGCTTTCCCCATATTGCACTGGGTAGTAGGGCTCGTTTTTGACAGGCGGGTTGGTCTAAAACAACTTGGCTATGTTTGACCATTGGTCATTTCTCACACGATCTCTGAAAGGTTATGGAATATTCTCCTGCTCCAGCTAACAGAACACAGTCTAGCCTCTGATCAGTCTGGTTATATTCTATACTATACAGGCACATATTTACACTCACAATTACCGCCTTCTACATCTCATGTTGTTTTCTGCCTCACAGCTGGCTTTACACCGAGCATGCTGCAGATTGAGAGAATAAATCTGAAGAACAAATGGATCCTACAGCCCATGAAGCTATGGATAAAACTGATGGATCATGGCGTGTGCTTTCTTAATAATGTACTAGCTACAGTCGAGCACGGCGGGTCTCTGGTTTTTTCCCTCTCGTCTTTTTGGCCGGCAGCCCACTTAACATTTTTCACCAAAACACGAACCGGAGGCATGTCTACACCCTGACCGCACCTTCATAATTCGCCATAAAAGAATTGTAGCAAAGGCTCATCACTCTTGTTGCTCAAATCATCCAGAGACTGAATACAAAGTGGCAATTGACGACATTCGTTAGGCTCATCCTAAGATAAACAACAACCACAACGAAAAACACAGAATGGCTTGGAAACAGGCGCATTTCTTATCTCATGCATTGATACCCAGCTATTAATGGAGAAAAGGAAAGAGCAGAGCACGATCCAAACGGCCGCCAATGGAGAAAGCCAGAAGACGCTGTTCAGCGCCCAGCACGAGCAATTGCTTCTGAAGTACAGAGAAGGATGTATACTACGTACACACCCCATAGATTCAATTGTGGCCCGGGACTTGCTCACTTACCCATGACGCCCCAGGTTCCGAGGCGCGCTCGCTCAACAGCTCTTAGCTCTACCCCCAGGCAAGCCACGTCGACGACTGCCATTCCCCTCTAATCTTCTGGCGCGCCTCTTACCAAGGTCCTGGGCCAGGGGTGTCTGTTACGTGGTGGATGGCGATGAACAACGCCGATCCTTCAACAATCTCCAGAGCCATTGTCAGGACCTCTGCTTGATGGATGGCAGTTCTCTTACACTACCTACTGTTACTAGGCTTGCTCTCTGGATTGCTCTCACGATCTTTTCGGCCACTCAGACCCATTCCTGACTTTGCCTCACATCTCTCAACCGGTTGATCTTTTGCAAATGCTTCTTCTCAGACCCAATTGCTCAGTTACACACGCATTTCCGATCCTTGCCTTATACCGACTTCTTCAAGGGTCATCTAAGATGGACGCCGGGTGCCCTGACGCCATTCACACGGCGTCTCTAGCTGGTAGTCTAAAACAATACGCCTCATCTTTGCCCTGTCTGCCCTTCACATACACCCCTCCCTTTTCTCATCACAAACCCCTTCTGAACCCACTTCCATAGTTCACAGTCTCATCAGTCATATGCCCCCTGTCTTTAATGGTGGACCCTAAGCATATCATAGTGCACCTTCAATGAGTGTATGCTTCTACAAAGACGCTATATAGATCCCTTGGCTATCCTTTGTTTACCATTTATGAGTTTCGTCATCTTCGATTCACATCTATTCCCGCGACCCACCGTCGACCCTTCGACATTACACTCTTGCCCTTTAGTAGTTATTGTCAGTTGCATACTCCTCAGCGTGACCTACAAGTCGTCACAACTACGACCCGGCGGACTCTGACGCCCGTACCGGCTTAGTGAAAAGCTTTTTCCTAAGAGCACCAGCCTGCTCCCTCGTCGAGACCCTGTTGCGTGGTATTGGTCCCAGCAGATCGCAGTGGGCTCGAGCTTCTCATGCTCAAGGTCTCTTACATGGGGCTTTCACCAGGATCCTCCTTGTAGACGGGCGAGACGACCGTTTGACAACTCATCCGCAATCAGCCCTGGGCCCAAAGCCCCAGACCAAGCTACTTAGGCCCAACGCCTTGCTCTTCGTCATCTTTTTCGGCATCCAGCCTTTACCGGGCATGAACGCGCTAAGCTCTAGCTTGCGATTGGGATCCGACTTGATAAACTACATTGCTACCCAGGTCCCCGGCTGAGCCATCAGCTCCCTTGCCTGATCAGTAAACAGTAGAGCTTTGTTTGCGAATAATAGGCCGGCGGCACCCTGTTTCTTAAAGTGTTTGTCCTTTCAACTTGGTTACTATCCCGTTTAACTAGCCATCCATTCCCTGCCTCAACACACCCCCGACTATCGATCATCGCGACGACTCCCCGAGTGGGCTTTAACTATTCTACGACCCCGCGGTGACCCCTCCTGCATCATCAACAGCTCAACTCTGCATTATCTATCCTGCATAGAGACCCTCACGTCCAGCACAAAGAAGCTTTCATCCCCAACATCGATATAGCTTCGACTACCCTCTAACCCCCTCGGATTATTGAAACTGGCTGCCTTACAGTCCCCAGTGCTACCGACCACCCATCGACTGGGAGCGACGGCAGGGTCGTATGCTATCCAAGGTCTTCGGGGCATGGACGACACGAGCCGATTAAGGAGGCAGAATGAGCCATTGGTTCATTCAAACCCCAATCAGAGATATTCACTACACGATCCATCCCAGCAGCGCCGTTCACTTGCTGGAGTCTCCAACGATAGATATCGCCCTGCATCCCTTGCTACCTCTTCTTCGTCAGGGCGTGGCATGGGAGCTGACGGCAACTACAGCAACTACTATTCGGAACCCAGTGCATCTTTCTCAACAGCAAACATGCCCGGAACAGCAATCGCATATGGCTCTGGATATGGCCACGACTCTCGCCAGCAGCAAGGGTTTGGTGGCTACGGTACTGCAGCCACGATGATGTATAACGTTGCTCAACCGAACCCGCAGAATCCCGTTTATGATGCGCAACATTTCAGTTCGCGGCAACCTGCAGCTCTGCAGATGATGACACCAGAGGTTGCCTCGAGCTACTTTGGATCCGAAACAGGAAACGCAGCTGGCCCGAGCCTGCATCAATCAACGCAGAGCTCAAGCGGATCCGCAAATGTTTATCAGCAAAGCAATGCCATGAGTTACGCCAGCAACAGCATGTCTAGTGTGGGCGCAATGCCACAAGCGACAGCAAGCGCCGATGTTTCCATGACAGAAGACCACGAATACGCAGAAGGCGCCCTTGAGGAGAAATGGGTTAGCTACCAGCGGCAACTAGGGAGCATATTCCAAGATATATTTAATGGGTCCCTCGAAAGTGCATCTGAGACATTACTTAGCGTCACCAGTTGGCTTTTGTCTCAAGTCGCTGATCTAGGTATGTACAACACTGTCGTCGGGCTCTCTAGGGCGAAAATGCAAAATGGAAAGAATAACGGGACTAATCATTTAACTTAGGTCTCAACCTTGACGATACCAACCTCCATGCTGATCGTATTCAACTATGGAACGACTTCAACCACGCCTGGCTAGGACTAGGCCAACAGCAGATAGAACTTATGTCCTCTTCTCAACAGCTTTCAAGATCACAAACCCTTGTATCAAAAGCTATGATCAAGAAGATGGGCAATGAGTTGATTCGGTTATGTGATGGTATCGAGCGACACGGTCTGGTAGATTACCAGTATGGAGTGTGGGAAGATCAAATAACAGCAGGTATGTGCATGTGCAGTTGTACTGTTGGGATTGGGCAATGTGCTAACGCAGTTTGACAGTTCTTGAGGACATTCTAGATCTATATGAAGCCTCAGAAGAAGCCAGTGGAAGCAGCAGTCGATAAACACCCTTTAACAAACTGCACAAGGTTCCCCGCAAGGAGTAACTCAAGGCCTATTAGAACCCTTGAGTTTCTTGATCTTGTGGCGGGCTTGTTGCCTTGTACCACGCAGCTATTCTGTTTTCATATTTCGGTATACGACTGTTTTGTTGCGCGCATCATGCTTACCACCACTTCCCTTTGAAGGGTGGGGGTCTATTGGGCTGGTTTACGATTTTCTTTGACATTACTGGCGTGCGTCCTGCCGGTATCAACTGGCAGTGCATCAAAGCATAGTAACTACAATCACGATTGCATGGCGGGGTTCACAGGAAAAGAGGGTACGGTTTACCACTCTGTGCTATGGTAATGGATACATGGTTGGTCACGACAAAGAGGATTGGAAGTGGAATAGGCATGGACGGGCGCGTGGTTAATGATTTCTTATTTGGGGACAAGGCGTTCAGACTCGCATCAAGTCTCCATACAGATGGAGTGCAGAAGTCAGGTTTTTGACGGGACGGGACGGTATAGGATGGACAGGTCGGATTGGTCGTTTTTCATCCCTTCTTTTCTTTTATCAGGCTCCAACACAGACTTGGTAGCCCTGTATTATTATCACCGCCTTGCTTTGGGTTAGAAGGGCTGGTCATGGGGTTTGTGTTTGTGCTTGGATTTGGGTCGGTCTGGGACTGGGTAAAGTTGATCTTGAGAGGCTGTACTATGTATGAAAAGAGTGGAGCGTACCTGGAAGTTCTCGCGGGCTTGCCAGTTAACGTTAGATGGGAAATACCAGGGGCGCATGTTTGACATAGAAGCCATAGAAGTGTTGGGTTGTACTATACTATACTATTACCGCCGGCAAAGTTGGCTATCCCCGGTGGAGTTGACCATGACGATGACATGTCAATTGTGTTGAGAGTGACGGTGTGATGGTTTCTGCCCAACGCCATGTAATGTAATGGATCCCTACCTACATGGCTATGTAGTATAATGGTACAAAGTAAAGCACGGATATGGAGGACTTCTGGAGTGCTGTATCCGTATAGAGTGCCCGTACCTGAAGCTTGGCGTCCTCCCCGCAATGTAAGCTGCTAGTTAGTAGTTAGCCAAGGTATGGACTGCCTAACAAAGGCGAGGGTGGACAGTAGATCGGTCGGTTGATGGTGACAAGACATGGGTTAAGCCCATGTAAGAGAACCTTGGGTACCCTGGCACGGCCAAGACAGACAGAGAACAAGGGCAGTCAGTACCTGTGCCTTTGCCAGCATCAGTGGCTGTGCAGAAGAAGTACAGTGCCTTGTAGTGCTGAGCTGTGCCAGGGGGAAGGGAGAATTAATTGACGGGAGTTGCCTTCGGGACAATTCCTAATCAAGGGTGTTGCTTGCGAACAAAAGCGGGCTTGTTTTGATTCCCCGCGACAAAGCTGAGTAATTAATTATAGTACCTGGCCTGGTCTGTTTTCTGCAGTGACAACATCGATTATTATTAACTATGCTGTAACAACAAAATAGCTGACTCTTGATGATGAACCAACCTACTTGTTAGGCGAATGTTTTAGTATCTGAGCTTCAACCTGGGTATGTGGGTTATCGAAAGATTTATTGACACTTTTATTTAAACTAGTTTTACTAATAATTAAACTGGCTTGTCTTTTCAAGCTGTTTCCTTTTTATCTTTGTAGTTAGTCTGATTCATTTGTTGGTTGCCTCTAAGGTACAGACGGGAGTGGCTGGTAGGTTGATTGTGGAGGTTGAGTTCAGTCTGGTTCGTGTATCGAACGCTAACAAGTTGACAGCCTTGCCCAGACTATGTATCTATAATAGAACCTGTCTTAATGGGTAAATATCCTAGACATACTGATGCCTTAAAGTCGCCTCGTTTTATGCTCAACGATAGCACACCGATAGAACATTCGGTGACTCTATCGAGTTCACCGACTGTCCTGTGTGATAGTGGTGAATAGGAGTGCTGCACTATGTACTGGACTGGATACCCAACAAGAGGCTGGAAAAGATCAGCGGGTTAGGTAGCTTCGAGTGCATCTACTGCACTGTATCTCTTGCATGCATGTAACCATATGCCAACCAGAAATAGAAACCACTCCAACTCCATAATCCATAATCCATCCAAGTCTCCGAAACCGAAGATGCATAACCGATGTTGACAAGTCGAGCCCTATTCGTCTATTGCTGCTTTACCGCTAAAGCAGGGATGAAAAAGAAAATATATACTAATGCAAACCAATGTTACCATATGTAGAGTACTGTACGGTGCAGCCTGTCAAAAGATGAACGGGCGCCGTGATAAGTTGAGCTGAACTGCAAGAGAGTGGCGCATTTACGGATACATTCAATTGTTTTGAAAGTAAAAGTAAAAGAAGCAGAAAAAAAAGAAGAGGTACGTACCGGTACAGATAAAAAGTACAGACAGAAACAGGAAACGAGACGAGTCGAGTCGGTTGACTTCCCGCAAAGTGGCTTTTATGCAGGTACAAGCGGTCACTGTGAGCCAATGAATCGTGTGTGGCTTGAGGGTGTGTGATTTTAGAAGGATACGCGAGTCAAGTGGAGATAGTGTACTTCTCTTACCAAAAGGGAAGTAAGTGGGAAGGAATCAACTTCACCAACAAAATCATCGGGGCTGGAAAAACAGAGAGAGAAAAAAAACATGCTCAGTTACATTCCGAAATAGCTCAGTGGATCTGGAGTCTACCACTGTACAGGTAGTTGAGGTATTAGATTCTTGCGGAAACAGGCCGTGAGTTGCTGACGAGTTTGTTTCTGTTTACCTCTAATAACTACCTCCAGTAGTTACCAAGCATATCCTTGCTTGGATAGAGTCACGAAGACCACACGGGTTTCGATTTAGGCAGACGAGAGATGTACGATTGGCAAAGGCATCTAGTAGTTTTGCTTGCTGGTGCATTTGTCTGACATATGCAATGATAGATGACTGGTCGACACACTTCGGCAGTTGTAAAGATAACCTCAGTATCTACTAGTAGGTAGTCTAGCAGTCCACTAACTTGAGTTCAGTATCTGTAGTAGTCTAAACTCTCCAACTTCTGTAGAAACAACGTTGCAGAGCTAACAATGGAGATACGTAAACACGAGGCTGCAAAGCCACCTTCATGATCCCATTACTGACGTGTTTCTCATAGTAGAGTTTGTTAGAGGGTGATAGCAGCGAACGGACTCTCTACCGTCAGGCTCTCAGACCCTATAATGCTCTGTAAGTAGTTACTTGCCCGTCACTATGATGTGTCCTGATTGGCTTGTAACCGCTCAAACTCAGCTGGCTCAGTCGAGGAAAGAGCGAGGCGGGCTGGACGGGATAGACCCCTCCTATACTTGCCCGTATTATAGGCGGGGGTCTTCTCTGCTCAGGCTTCAGTCTTGACCTTTACATCCAACTTTTCTTCTTTCTTCTATCAACGTGATCAATTTAGTCAATTAATTGGCGTGGAAACGACACGGCCGCCTCGTCCGCATGACAAGACTGATTCTTTTCTTTTGTCGCCCTTTCTTACTTTGTGTGGGTTGTCTCTATGCTGTACCCCACCCAAACTACTACTGCATGTTCTTGTACTACAGGACCAGCATCAAGCACAAGCCTCAAGTAACTGACCACTGCTTTCACTTACTTGGCCGACGGCTAAAAAAGAGATCGAAACGAAAGGAAGCCAAGACCGAAGTCGCGAAGCGAAGAGCAGAGTTGCCTGTCATTCATGTCGCCCTACCCAATATCAGCCCAATTGATTGTTCCCAATCCTCACGCACTCGCCACAATCCAGAATCTATACTTGGACAAGCAAGATCCGCGGTTGTTTGATGTCCAACGGCTGTGGACGCCCTAACGTCGATCACGTTGCCACTCGCTGATGCGATCCAATGCGACGCAGCCAAACGAGGCTGAAACACAATTGTCGAATAGCAGCTCATGCTTTACTACCGCAACTTTTCTAAAACAGCAACTGATCATATTTACAAGAATCCTCTCAAAAAAAGAAGCATCAACTCACACACACACACCACATACCACATCGCATCACATTAGAGCCCAACTATGTCGACGCCTAACTTCAACTCCGCCCTTTTGACGTCGACTTTGAAGAGGCGGTGCTTCTACTTCCTGACGTGAGGTCGGGGGCGTGTAATGTCGTCCTGAATCGTCCAAACCCAGCTCAACATGTCAACATGTCAACCATCATGCATCGGGCAGCAACTTGCCGCTGTCATCTGATCCCTTGATGTATCCATTCGAGGCTGGGTCAAGCCTAACCCAATTGCTCCATTGATGGAACTCTCGGCGCTTGCTTTTGTTCCCCAGCCATCACAGCCATTCCTTTCCGTCTGTGCCGGACTTCGGGCTTACAGATAGCGGACTCAAGTGTGACCGACATCCCATGTTAAGCTCAACTCCACACTACTACGGCTGACCGCTGAATCGTTGGGCATTAGTCCGCTCTCGTCTCCCTCGAGCAGCCTTTTCTGATATGGAATTTGAAGCTGACTGAATCATTGGAAAACGATAGCTCCATATCCCCTACTCATGCAGTTTTCTGACTGCGCCGTACTGTGCCGTCTACTGTGGGGGCTTCCCTGCGTGGGCGTTCCAGCTGAGCGGATGCTGGTAACCAATTAGCGAATTGGACAGACTGTTCATGCCTATAAATCCACGCTTTTGGTTCTTCTTCATTCTTGAGGGAGGGCTGAACCATGGGTGTTTTGTCTAGACGCCCAGCCAAGACTGGGACTGCGAAGAAGTCGAAGGACTTGTCTGATATCCCTAGTCGATCCCACTGATAATGTCACCTAGTGAAGCGGGCCTGTCGTCGCTTACAAGCCCTTTATCAGATCAGATCGGCGAGCTACCTACACACCTTTCCCACGTCGCGTTTCCTCTTGCGAATCAGATTTCGGGATTAGTCTTCCGTGATTCGTCTATCGGCTATTTGACGCCCCCTAGCACAACCGACGACGTCTGTTCGCTGTTCCAAACTGTCGGGGCACACAAAATCTACGACGCCAGCCTGCAAATGTGACAGGTCGCTTTCACTACAGCCGCCAAATACACCCCTTCTAATCCATAATTGCCGGATATAATCAAGGGAGAAGGGATAAGAAACAAAAACAACACATTTCAAGAAACTAATCTAACCTGTTTGATGAGGTGAGATGTATCTCATCCACCCGTATCCCTACAGAGATGGGGTTACATCCTGATCGACAAATGAGGCTAATTCCTGGCCGACAAGCTTGCTGCATCAGCCTCACCATCATGATCCCTACATCTTGATTTCTATACAGTGTTGTACGGCTTTTACATGTTTGAAGTCAAATCGGAGTACGAAACATGCAACTGATGTTTCGTGCGACCAAGATTTAGCTGCCGTGTTTCTCTTTTTGTGCACTGGTCGCAAGGTGTGCAAGCAAGCCCCGGTAAAGATGATCTTCCAGACATGGATTTCCATGCCTCAAGTCTGATAGAGTGTGGTACTGTACCGAGTTTCTGGAGACCGTGATCCTGGCACTGATTCACCCCGTGTCATTCGTGCCGTTGTAAGACAAGGAACTCTTTGCTTCTTCAAAGGTTGCCTTCCCAACCCTTTTGTCGCATACTCAATACTTTTGACGCCATACATATCTGCGAGTCAGACCCGACGATCATCGGCATATATCATGCCAGCATCAGGACCGATATTTTGGGCCAGGGCTCAGTTCACCCTGCTGACCGGGCCCGGAGCCGGGGGATCGACCGGCAATGCCCGCTCCCGACTCGGTCTCAGACATGGCGGCCCAGGATGCTATCACAGTGGCAGTGATAGTGGCTGTGGGTGTAAGGCATCACATGCGCCTTGTCTCACCATGTATAAGGCTCATTGATAACATCATGACATGGGCATCGCAAGTTCATGGTCTCCCTTTGACTGTCGTGATCTCGCCGCGCAACGCCCCGTATATTGTGCTCCTGGAGTAAGATGCTCAATGCAATTCAATGAGGAGCATACACTATTGGTATGCTGTTATCGGATATCTCTTTGTACCTTGTTTAGCCAGGATAACAAGGTGAACTAGACTGACGAGTTGATCCGTGACGCTTGCCATAATCCTCTGAGACTGTCCTGAAGAAGATGTCAGTTGTCTCTACGGACACTTAACATTGGACGTGATTGTCTAATCTTGAAGAAACTGCGACTTATTCTTTACAATGGAGACACAAATACCGTCTTCTACCCCTGGGCCTGGGAATCAAGGTCAGCTGTTTCTGAAGCTATCCCACATACGAGATAACATACGTATGTATGAGAGACAGCAGATGTATCTCTGGAGCTCCTGGTTCTTGCAGTTGAAATTAGTCATGCAACATCTTGGCCGAAGCCGTGGAGTGTTATTGTGTTCTTCACTCCACACGCCTGCTATTGAAAGCAGGGCAAACTATGTACAAGTCTCTCTGGGTAGCAACAGTCAAGCATCCGCATGCAAGGCCACTGAAATGCTTTATTATCTTGCCAAAAGTCCAAGCCAGGAAGTCGGTACCTACTACTTCTGGATGCTTCGGATAAAAATACCTGTTTCTACTCATCTTCACATGCAGTGGTCACTTCATCGTCGCTAAGCTTATGTGCTACGGCGAGGAGAGTATCAGCCTTACCTTTTTGTTTGAGGCTGCTAGCTACAGATTCTAAGTTCCACGACGTGCAGTCCGTGGTATAGTATATGCTTGATTCTGGGGTCACAACTTTGCATATGCTTCTAGAACGGGACGGGAATCTTTGATCTCTCGGTGTAACTTCAACCCTGTATCCTGTATTGGTACACTCTCATTCATAAGTGTCATGTTACTGCCGTCCTTGTATCTGGGGGTGTTGATTACTCAATCTGGCATATCTGCTGTAGAGAAGAATAGTATGTTTTCCCAAAGTATCTCTGCCGAAAGGTATGTTACAATTGTAGAGTAAACTTTTTCATATTGTTATCGTGTCAGATAACTCCTTTGGAGGAGCTGTCGATGTCAAGATGATGTTCTTCTACATAGGTAATGTTATCCCACTAGTCATATTGTGTACAATATAGATGATTTGAATTGGGAGGAGCCGCCTTCAAGATATTGTTTGTTGTCTGATAAAGTTGGCCTTTAAAGCATGTGAGGGCGGGTGAGCTTCGTATAAGTGAGGAAGTCAACAGGATATGAGCGACGCCGACATATAAACGGTACTATAAAGACCCCAACTCAGATCGTGTATCTTGGAACTGCTTAGACAATACCTGATTGATTCTCTGATATTTTAGTGATGAGTTTCTGGTTCGTTGGCTTTCCCTGGGTGTGTACCAATATGGCCTCCGAGGTATCGTTTTCACCGTTAGTCCATATGGGACACTGTCAATAGGGCAACACTTGGAGCTAGCTAAGGGATTCTGCTATCTGATGACGGTTTTGTTCATATGTGATGTATACTGGAACATATTCCAGGGGTCTGGTATCTGGAAGTGTCGTTGTCAAGTTGATACCTGTGATCTAGTCAGTCTTGAAGACCTCAGAATTGATAGCATGTTTGTGCTTTGAGCTTCCCAACCGGTATGATTGGAATCCATGAACTTCAATTGCCAGTTTAAACGGCTCATAGAGTCAGGACTTGGAATAGCCAACCGTAAGACGATCTGTTGCAGCGATGAGGGATGCATACATGAAGAATCTTTGTGTGCCAGCTCCCCGAATTACTGCGTTACAAGGGCCTCTAAATCTTTGCCAAGAGCATAAGAGATAATAACTTGGTCATTTTATGCCAGCTTAGAGTAGCACTTGGACTATTTTGTCTTCGTAGGCTACCAATTCTTCTGACTGGCGCTTACACATGCACTTTGCTCGTCGACAACCGAGCCACCCCCCTGAACCAAGACCTCGCCGAACGAGACGTTCTGTACCTCACTGGAGCTCAATGAAAACAGACAGAGATGCTGTAACCGGAGACGTTAATTCATGATCTTATTTGTAATTGTATTTGTAAATTCGCTAGGTGATTCAAGCCCATCACTGTCAACGTCCACACAGTCCTTATAAGGACGATGGACATCGAGTCCATAGCAACGTTCAACGTTTATACCACAACCCTCTGCACACCCCATCCTGTCATGAATGCTCGTTTAGAACTGGTCTGTCGTATTATTAGCATTGATTCATCGACCGCTCCCAATATCATCAAGTAAACACATGATAGCGCCCCTTCAGACATGGGGATGATTCCAGATAACATACCAACAGTCATGCTCATGCTGATATCGGTAGACTCCACCATCTTGGTGAACTCCTCAAAGCTAATCTTGCCATCCCCGTCGAGATCGGCCTCCATGATGGTCTTATCAACGATTTGCTGCAGCTGCTGGTCCTTAAGGTTGCTGCCAACCATCATCTTTAGGACGATGAAAAGCTCTCCGTTGCTGATGTAGCCGTCGCGGTCAATATCGTAAACCTTGAAGGCGAAGTGAAGCTTCTGCTCCTTGTTTCCCTTGCTGCTGAATGCCGAAAGACCTGTAACGAATTCTTGGAAATCGACATCACCGCCACCATCCTCGTCGAAGATGGCGATCATTCTGGGAGGAAGCTAGGTTAGCTTGTTGTAGATTGCGAGAAAGGTGTGGCGGACGAACCGTGTTGCCAGAGGGTTGGAAGAGATCTGGGGAAGACTGAGGAATTCATCGCGCTCGATCGTACCGGAGTTATCCTATAAAGAAGAGACAAGTTAGTCGTTTGCGCTCGTTCAATGCAGAAGTCCTATGCCCCAGCTTTGCGCATCGTTCGCCACCATGCTCATGAGCATGAATATGACCGATATCTCCAAGCTCCATCATGAACCAAAAAGTCGGGAAGCTCGCGCACCTTGTCCAATTTCATGAATCGCTTTCGCAGACGATCAACTTCCTCTCTGTCGACTAGATATCTCACATCTCAGCATATGATATCACACTAAAAGACCCCTCCCCCAACCGTGCGTTGAGGTCAGTTCCCGGGCAGGGTTTCCTCACAGTTGGATCCTTGGACGAGGTTGTCCAGGACTGCGCTGGTAGTGTTGCCCATTTTGGCAACGTGAAGTGAGTTCGAGGGGCGAAGAAGAAAATGTTTGTATCGGTCGAGTTCGAGTTATGTCGTCGGGGTAATCGATATAAGCTGTCCTGTTATGTTGAATTAATACCAAGTTTGGTGATAAGGCTGAATTGGAAGTCTCACTGTCACTGTCACTGTTCAGCCGCTACCCAAGTTTAGGTAAGGTAATTCTAGACCGACCTATCTGATGCTCTGCTCTTCTGCGCAAAGGGGCAGGTGCGCAGAGGGGTAATTACCTAGCGGGGCGGGGGGAGCGACTAGGCCTCCAGCTCAGCTTCCATGATTTTACGGTGACCTTAAAGCATGCCGTTTTGATATTGGTGATACGGTCAGCAATCAGATTAAATCATTGTTTGATGGGTGCAAGACAATACAATTTCGAGATCAAAGAGTATCTCGATTTTGGGTCACGGGAAGCTACATAAGCAATTAAGAGTGTTTTTAATTGTTGTATTTGCGCAGAAAAAACAAGCACTTATACTCATCACCGTTTTACTCAACTCCGTTTTATACGCAGTCGTCTGGTCAGCAAACAAGCATTCTTTGTTTGCAGCGCTTGCATCCACTGGAAGTGTGCGCTTTCGGGTAGCTAGCACCACTGGAAAGCACCTATCCAACAGCGCAGAACATGCACTGCCGTCTGTTACGGTGACTGTAGGCTGCCCCAAAAAATAAGGAGGCATTGGTCCAAGCGTCTCAAGTACTCTTCACGCAGAAAAGTGCTGTAAAGTGACCTCGACCCCTCCCGATTGCACACCGTCATCAAACTCAGTTGTCCCGCTCTGCCAGCCAAATGCACTCTCCCTTGCCAAAAACTCCGTGCAGCGAAAAAACTTTGCGCGCCAAAACAAATCCCCAACGTCACCCCATCGAGCCCGACTACGCTGCCATCGAAAACAGGCTATAATACCACCTTTTGCATCGAGTTTTGGCACGATTTCAACTTAATAGACCCCGTTTTATGACTTGATCGCTTTTTTTTGCGGTTTTTCCGCCGCCTGACCGCCCTTCTCTCGACCTCCCTTTAACCCCCTGCCAACATGTCATCACGCAAGGTTCGCGTCAAGAAGTTGAACGTCAAGACGACGCTTCCAGTCCTCCGCGAAGACCAAATCGATCCCAACGAGTACGAAGCCCTTACAACTGATAATCAAATCGCTACCGGTGTCGAACAGGCTGAGGAAAACGTGAGTTCTTTCTTCGTGTCATGATATCACGTGTTTCCTCACGTGATATGGCTTATTGGGCTCTTTTGATTGGATGGTACTATCATCCAATCAGAGACCACCATACTCCACCTGGGCCTCAACTAACACTTACAATAGGAATACCATCTTCAGACTATCCTCAAGGAGGCAGGAACCAGCAATGATCAAGAGATTCCTGTCCCTCCACCTCAGGAGAGCGACATCAACTATGATGACCTCTACCCTGTTCCCTTCCATAAACCCTCCTCTTACATTCGCTTCTCACAAACAGTGGAAGAGTGCATAACATGTCTCTATGATATGACCACAGAGGACGATGAGTTCCTCAAGCAGTACAACAGTAAACCGCCTGCTGCTGGGGTCCTCTCTGAAGATGACTTTGAGCGTATCATGGAGGTGTTTGAAGACACTGCCACGGAACAAACTCCTTTCGCAGCAGTGGACAACACCGTTGCTGCGTATGATATGATGTTGCCAGGTCTTACCCACATTAACCAATCGGTCTCGGCAGATGTTTTGCAACATGCGAAACCTGTGTACGAGTACTGGAAGTCAAGGCGGCAGGAAGCTGGGAACAAGCCATTGCATCCCAGCCTCAAGTTTGAGACGCACCAGGAGACTGACGACACAGACCCCTTCGTCTGTTTCAGACGACGTGAGGCTCGTCAAACTCGAAAAACCAGAGCTCGTGACAACAAGATTGCAGAAACCCTCAAGAAGTTGCGACGTGAACTTGAGGATGGTCGGCAATTGGTTCTTTTGGCGTATGAACGTGAAATGGTAAAACGAGAACTCATGTCCATGGATCGTGCCATCTTTGAGGAAAGGGCAAGACTCAAAGATACCAAGCTTCGGCTGGGGATCAAAGGCGAGGACGAGGATCTCGTCAACCAAAAGGTATGTTTCCGCGTATTTGAGTCAATCCCACTTGGTACTGACGCGCATCACAGCCTCAAAAACGCAAGCCTGTGGAACCCCCTGTCGTGCGACAACCGACTGGTGCTCATCTGCGGCAACCTGTACGGTCTGATGGTAGAACGCTCGATGCCGATCTCGTCTTGTTATCGGACAAGCTGGCCGAGAAGGAGACTGAACTGCGACTCGATATAGAAATGAAGGTTCAGAACCACCGAAAGTGGAACCAGAACCATATTGATCTCACTCGAGAACCACTGTCGCCGGTCAAGGAACAGGGCACAGAGCTCAAGTTCCGACAAGCCAAGACGCAGTATCTGATGACGCCTCCAGCGTCAACATCATCGGAGATGGAAGTAGACGAGATTTCGCCTGACGCTATGCAAGTCGACAGACGTGAACCGCCTGTCTTCCAGTTCACTGCTGGGTCAGTCGAGCAGTCGAAGGGTAGCCAGCCATCATTCCGTCGGCGCATTGGTCGTTTGAACCGATTGTGGATTGACCGAAGAGGTATGGTAACGCCGCCACGGGAACTTGGTGAAGATAGATCGGATAGGTGGAAGTATGACTCGGATTCCGACGACGATGAACCGCTTGTGTATGACGTGGATCCGTTCGATACTCGAGCACTCAAGTTTCGAGCGACGATTCCGCTAAACCCTTACATGTTTAGAGGACGTCCGGCAGTGCCACCAGAAGCTGTAGCAGCAGCGCAATCACAGGCGGGTAACCGAGTGTTGCCATCACCAGCGGCGGCGGCGGCGCATGCTCATGCTCAAGCACACGCAGCAGCAGCAGCACAGGCGCATCTAGCAGCGCAAGCGCAAGCCAAGGCGCAAGCGGTAGCACAGCAACAGGCTCAAGCAGCCCAAGCTATATCGTAAGCCAAGGGCGGGGAAGAGGATTGTATGACTATGGTGGATCTTTGTTTTATACCCATTATTGAAAGAACAGAGCGGCGGACCGTTGGGCATAGTCGACGAGTTCGACGGTCAACAAATATGTCGTGTATATTTAGTCGTTGACGAGGGCATTGCATGGAGTTCAGGAGCGGGTGGTCGGTATTCGGGCCTCAGCGTGGGAGAGCCTGTTTGGTGGCCCAGGCGAGAAAAATAAAAAAGAACAACGGTCAAATTACGACCGCAACAAGAACAGTCCCATGCTTATCATTCATCGTTCGTGACGTATATGTTCGTGATTGTAAGAGAAGAGGAAGCCGTCGTTGTGGTAGCGTGAGGTGGTCATGCGGATGACATGCTGTAGGCTGAGGGGAAGCTCTCTTGGATCGGGATATGATGTGCCGACTCAGCGAAGACAGGTTCTCGGCGTTTGTAGGAGGATAATAGTCTGACAAGCAGAACGAAGGTGTACGATCGTTGTATGTTGGCCGTAAGACCTGAAGCCGAAGAATCAAGGTGCGAGGTTATAAAAGGCGATCAAGCTTGGCCGAGAGGATTTGGCTGATATCATATTAGCATGGGTCTCGATGTTGTGCAAGAAAGGAGGAAACATTAGACAAAAAGAAGTATACCTGTCATAGCAGCGAGATTCGTGCATAGATCTTCTGGAAGCGAATTTAGAAGGCACAGAATACCTGGACCTGAAAGATCTTGTGCAGAATTGCGAGTGATGGAGGAGGCTTTGGAGTGGAGGGCGGGCTGCGGGTGAAGGAAAAGTGGCCGGCGAACCGGGCCTTGTGGATTTACACGAACAGTAGGTAAGCCACAACAGACGCTTTCTTTGACAGGTTGTGGCTAGTGAGACTAAATTAATAGAGGGAATGCAGAAAAAAAATCTCGGTATTTTTTATTTTCTGCATGATGATTCTGAAGCTTGTAATTACAGCCATGCTTCAGATATAGTATGAATTATCTCAGGAGAAACTTCTTTATCGTAGGTACTATCTTGAAACTGCTGACTGGACTTGTTAAAATAACAATATTTTCTCTGAACTTGAAAGAAAGAATTGTCTCTTTTCCAGTTGTCTTGAAGATCTACCTTCATGTATCTTTTTTCCAACCGTTCATGGTTTAGCTGGGGACCCTGAAATTCGCAAAATCGGAACCTCCCGCCCCCTCCTTCACTTTTACGTACAATTGCTCTACAGTGGGAAAGCGAAAGTGTGGCTGGTGATGACGCCTGTCGGACTTGCTATATCTAAGCGAGGCGAGGGGTTTGTAAAACCTGCTGCCCTTGTCGTCAGGGTACCATAATTAGTTACTAGGATATAGAAGAGACGAAATAATTTGGTCATTTCATGTCAGCTCAAACCAGACGTTAGGCTATTTAATTTTGGTGTTCTAATCCTTGGAGAACAATTTTCCCGACCCAGTAGAGTTGTAAGACGACCTTATAGAAAGAGAACCTGCCCCTCTATCGATTGGAGAGTCTATCGCATTCTTGATTTCAACGTCTAGTACTGGTAAATTAGACTTATTAACCTGACGTAGACTTTAGTATAACTACCGAACGGCTGTTTCGATTCTTCAAGCTTTGTAGACTATAATACATTGTCCCGTGCACATGCGACTCATCTGAACTTAGACCCTCATCGACGTCAACAGTATCATCTCGATAACCCCCACCTTTTCATCCCTCCATCTTCAACCTCACTTCCGACGCCTACACAGGTCATAATATAGCAAAATGGCCTTCGAGAAAAAGTCCTCCTATATAGCCCTCGGTTGCGAAGGCTCAGCCAACAAGCTAGGCATCGGCGTTATCCTTCATACTGCAACCGAGACCAAGATCCTCTCCAATCTCCGCGACACATTCGTTTCCCCGCCAGGAACAGGCTTCCTCCCCAAAGATACAGCCGCACACCACCGCGCTCACTTCGTCCGCCTCGTTCGTGAAGCCCTCGCCGAAGCGAAAATTACACCCGCAGATGTCGACTGTATTTGCTACACAAAGGGTCCCGGTATGGGTGCCCCGCTAAACTCGGTGGCTGTGGGCGCAAGAACGTTGAGTCTGCTCTGGGATAGACCACTCGTGGGCGTGAATCACTGCGTAGGACATATTGAGATGGGGCGATACATCACTGGTGCCGAAAACCCGGTTGTGCTGTACGTTTCGGGTGGTAACTCGCAGGTAATTGCGTATGCAGAGCAACGATACAGAATATTTGGCGAGACGCTCGACATAGCTGTTGGAAACTGCCTCGATCGATTCGCCCGTACTCTCCAGATAAGCAACGATCCCGCACCTGGATACAACATCGAACAGCTAGCCAAGAAGGGAAGCAAGCTGCTGGACCTCCCTTATGCTGTCAAGGGAATGGACTGCTCGTTTTCCGGCATTCTCGCATCTGCTGATGCACTTGCTGCGCAAATGAAAGCCGGCGCAGACTTCACACCCGAGGACTTGTGCTTCTCATTACAAGAGACGGTATTTGCTATGCTGGTCGAGATTACGGAGCGAGCTATGGCGCACGTTGGGTCTTCACAAGTTCTCATCGTGGGAGGAGTCGGCTGCAACGAGAGGTTACAGGAGATGATGGGTCACATGGCGCGCGAGCGAGGAGGATCTGTGTTTGCTACAGACGAGAGATTCTGTATCGATAACGGAATCATGATTGCCCACGCTGGACTGTTGGCATATGAGATGGGATTCAGAACGTCTTTGGAGGAGAGCACATGTACGCAAAGATTCAGGACCGACGAGGTTCTTATCGATTGGAGAGATTGATTCTCCTAAATAAAAATCGTGAACTATGTCTTATGTTCATTTGCAGGAGTTGAGTTGTGAAACATCTCGTTTCTCCTTATCGTGGTGTCATTATATGTTGACATGCCTCCTCTTGGCTCGTATCAGTCACTCGGTTCTCACTCGTCTCCTGCCCAGCTACAACCTAAGAGCCAAAAGCATCATCCTCGCCCATCTGTGGAGCATATTCCCTCATATATCTTTAATACATAGCAACCGTTCCAACATCACATCGTCGCTTTACCGACAGCACATCTAAATGCAGTAGTTGAAATTTATGCATCTGTCTCATACCCGTTCATCATGTTCGTCGTTCGTCGGCACTTAACCATCATCCGAAGATGTGGGCTTGTAGACGATTGTTGTGACATACTGCTTCAAGTAAGCATCATTCTTTTCACATTACACATGGTTTTACATACCTTATTTCTGTACCGTGTAGTAGCGGAAACAGCAAGAATGTTGTTCTTGATGCTACTGGTAGCAAGATGGTTCAATATTGTGTGGTTTGGCATGTTGAGAACACTGTTGTCGTCCTTCATAAGGGTCGCTGCATTTAGTATCGGCTTGCTCAGGAAGCCCGGTAAAGCAGGGGGGTTTGGTAGTCTCTCAATTGCGTTGACTGCATATTGGTACGCCTGCGAATCCTCAGCCTGGTCAAAGTCGATAAGGTACTTCGGAATCTGGTTGCGATAGGCTTCTGGAGGTGGCACGGTTTTGCCCTTTGGCTGAGATGGCGCCCTCGGAGATTGAGGAACCATCTCCTGAGTTGATGAGGATGCCTGCGCAGCAGCTTCGGCTTGAGCTTTGACATGATGAGCAACTGGGAGTGCGGGAAGGTGTTGTTTGTGGGCTTCATCGGGGCTGACTTCGATGTAGTTGACAAGATTGTTGCCAAAGTCCACAGTTGTGGGCAGATCAGGAGAAGTCTGCATGATACCGTCCACCAAGAAGCGGACATGATGAGTGCCTGGCAAAACATAGACTGTCGTCGAAAAGCAGCCAGGTCGGCCCTCACTAAGCCATACGTCAGCAACCGCATTTTTAGAAACACATCTTGACAACTCCTGGATCGCATGGGGGACGATCTTGTACAACGGCGATCCGAGACCACAAAGCAGCCACGGAAACACAGAGGTCGTGGTGATCGCCTCATGTCTCAGAGAAGATAACAAATAGCATCGTGTCACTTACATGGGATGTAGCCGTTGCTTGCGATTCCATTGAAAAATGGTACCTGTCACATAAATCTTGTCGCCTCCAGTAAGCCATTCCAGCCTGGTCTGAACAACAGGTCTCGTCTTGTCGACGCGCAGTTCCTCGCCATCCTCTTCGTCCACTGTTGTAGCGCTGAGGGCAGAGCTCTTGCGGGTGATTGCGTCTAACGAGTCCATGGGATCGACCTCTCCCGACTGATCCTCAGGTGCTAGAATGGGAGATCCCGGGGTATGGACCTCCTCGTCGATCGGCAGAGGTAAGCGAGGGGGCCGAGTCAGATACATGTCGGTAATACTGCTGTTGGGAATTAGTGCAGGGTCGTGGGTGTGAGCGGACTGGTGTGATCGCAAAGAAGAAGACTCGATAGGAACGTCGAGGGGCTTGGTCGGTTCATCGCGGTATTGAGGTTTCGACTCGACAGTTTTGGACTCGGGCGTAGCAGCAGCCTGCTTCTCAGCGATGGCTTTAGTATCAGAGGAGGAAGCAGTCTTGTGGACGGCCGTAAAGTTGCTATGTGGAGAGCCGCTAAGAGAAGACACTGCAGTGGGAGGCAGACTCTTTGGGCGATTGATCACAGTCGAGCCTTGAGCCTGCGCCATAGAAGGCTCTGGCGGCGCGGCAGAGCGATGCGTATGGCCGGTGATGATATTGCGGGCATCCTTGCGCAGATGATGGCGGGGAGATTCATGGCCATGGAGATGACCATGAGCCGAACCCGGAGTCGAAGCAGTCGGGGTTGTCGGCTTGGAGGACGAAGACGCGTTGTTACCCATATTTACTACCTCCTATCCCCTCGACGGGATGTCCTTGTGACTCTTTTAAAAGCGTTGAAGATCGTTGAGGTTGTGCCTGAGTTTCGGTTTAAGATGGTTGTTGGGGGGAAAACGTTCGGGCTGTCGGTATCTTATCGGGACAATGACACAAGCATGTCAAGGAAGAATTGAATGACGCAGTAAACTTGGTTGTCGAATAAGAAAAATAATGATTTGTTGGGAGATTCTGTACGTTGCGCACTCAGCGCCAATTGGGCGTCTGCGTCAGGGAAAATAGAGAGGTGGACGAGCAGGAAACGGCCTGACACGGCAGGGTTGGTGTGAGAATCCGGGGGACTTTGTGTAGCGTGATGGATGTGATGTGATGTGATGATAAATGATTCAGATGCAAAGCAATGTCCAAAAAGGCTGGAATGGTGTTGTTCGTTGCGACCAAAAAAAAAAGAGATATCGTTGATGTTGCTTCGTGATATGTCCCTGAGGCGTTTATTTCGGTTTAGTTGTCGCCTGCTATGTTTTGTTCGTCGTTGGTCGCGGGGGTGGAGATGTAGACTGTACTGTACAGTAGAGGGATTGTGAGCTGAAATGGATGAAGGGAAAGGGAAGTGAACGGGTGGGATGTTCTGAGTCGTGGTGGGGAGTTTGATAGATGACAGTCCAGAGGTACCTTTGCACACGCCTTATCCTGCCTAATCGTAAAGTCGCTCAACAGCTATTACTAACACAACCAGACAAGCTCTCATACCCATGAGTTCTCCACTCAATCTCGATAGACATGAGCTCTCATCCACAACAGCTCAAGGGAGCTTCTTTCTAACTTGGGAGACCTGACCTTTACTTTTACACATCTACAACCATAGATACTCACTAACTGTAAACAACATATTATACGCCGCTTGATTTTATCATCAATAGCTTAGCAGTTCCTTCCTTTAATCTCTTCTTGGTTCTCACTTTCACCTTATACCTACCTAATGATGTAATTATTCCTACCTCACTTACTTACTCCCTAGACAACCTCACCCATCTCAGTCTCATCTCATACCAAAACATCACAACTTCTCATCACCAACAACATGACCGAAAGTTCACTCCCAACTTCCACAGTCGTGGCAGCAACACACGCTGAACAAGTCTCGCCGACAATTTCCCCCTTCATACTCGCCTTCGATATCATCGTCGCCATCTTTACCTGGCTCTTCTCATTCAACTGGTCCGGGTTCTTCTTACGCATCTTTGCTATCGTCAGCTTCCCTTTTCGTCTTATTTTGTTTCCGTTGTCTATAGTGGCGAATATCCTTCTTGTCATTTTCGCACCTGTCATCCATCTGTTTTCCTACGCGGCAGCTTGCGTGCGTTCTGTTTGGGCATTCTTGGCTGGCTTAGAGGTATGTTGACGACTCAGAATCTGATATGAGATAACTAGCTAACATTTCATAGCCATTGTATACCTTTGTACGTATAACGAACCTCCCGAGGATATTCCTATTCTAACATTATTCTAGTTCGGTGCAGCAGCTGGCGTTGGCATCATAGCTGGCATCACTATAGCCATCTTCTCATCTGTCATCACATCTTACCTCGGAATGCAGAAAGATGACTACGCCGTGAAGCGATCAGGCTCCAAGGAAAGTCTACTCGAAACAAGCAGTCGAAGAGACTCTTTATCTTCAGACACAGACCTTGGATGGCAATGGCTGGACTCATCCAGCTCAAGGCGCCGACCAACAAGCGGTTTACTCTCACAAACGATTCACGAGGAGGACGATGATTCAGAATATTGATCGTATATGAGCGCTATGGTATACAAAGTCTCCATCACGAGCTTCCTAGTCTAGGGATGATTTCATATCTCGTGTGTTTGTTAAAATCAGAGGATAAAAATGTTAGGACCCTCTGGGGGGTGCATCTCTCATGATGCCGCTTCACTTAAATGCTGGACACCTGGCTTCGTCAGATATATTCTCTCTCGTTCCATTCCGTTGCGCCATGTTCCGCTATGCCCGAAACGACATGTGATTAGAATCTTGCTTATTCCCCTATGAAACGCCGTACGGTAATTCTGATCCTGGTTGTGACCCTGGTCGTCGTTCTTGCTCCTTTGCCCTTCTGTATCCGTTATCAGCCAAGGACATCGTTTGCTGAAGATTCTATCTTCGATATCCGTTGTGATCAGGTCTGTCGCGGTCTCTTGATCGATCATGTCTGGGTGATCTGCTGCGGCTCATGGTGCCACGGTCCCTGTCGTAGCGGCGGTCCTCTCTACTATTGCGGCGCCGGCGGTCGTCCCTGGGAGGTTGGCGGTCATCTCGTGGTGGTGGGCGGTCGTCCCTCCGTCGACCTGGATCATCCCGATTATAGGCGGGAATGTACGTGTCGACATCCGGTCCTCTTGGCCCTGGTGGCCCTCTGCCCCTGGGGGGTCCTCGTTCTCGGAAGTCCGCATCGTCGTTGTTGGGAGGTGGTCGTGGGGGCAGTCCAGCGCCGCCTCGCTCTCGTTGCCAAGCAGGACGGCGGTCATCAGGTCCGTTGCGGTATCTTCCTCCATTCACGCCGTTGCGGCCATTGCCGTAAGGCTCGTTGCTATTAAAACCTGCTGTAGCGCCGTTTGCATCAGGACCAACGCCGACAGTTCCACCCTTGGGAGCTGGAGGCAGAGCGACCTTGCGATCATGGAACTTTCTACGGTCCAACTCGTGACTCTCTTCGTAGATGGGGATCTCGTGAGGTTCAAGAGGCAGAGGCTGCATCTTGAACCAAGGGTGTTGCAATGCATCCACTGCGTTGATTCGTGTCCGCCAGTCAAGTCTGAGAAGCTCTTTGAGTAATGAGACTGCCCCTGAGCCGTATCTGAAACCGATGTTAACACTGAGAAATAACACGGCATTGGACGCAACTTACTGTCTGAAACGGTTCTCGAGGTTGCCTGATCGTGGTCGAGGATTCAAGTGCTCACCACCAGGGAGTGTTTTCCATCTGGGCATGTTTTCTTCGTTGGGAGAGCCCATCAGGTCCCAGATGATATCCAGTTGCGCAGCATCACTCTCGCCTGCCAAGATGGGCTTTCCATGTAGCATTTCGCCAAAAACGCAGCTGCGTCACTTATTAGAATCTGTAAAGCATCATGATTCCCAGACTGTGCTTACCCTACGCCCCAAACGTCTATAGCGGGGGTGTACTGCCGCAATTGCAGCAAAAGCTCGGGCGGCCGGTACCATCTGGTTACGACCAGGCCGGTGTAGTCCCGCTTTCCTTCGCCCATGGCGACTCCGGGTTGTGGTGTCTGCCCGTCGTAATGCCGGGCAAGACCGAAATCGGCAATCTGGAGGATACCTTTGTTGTTGATCAGCAGATTCGCCGCTTTCATATCGCGGTGAAGGATCCGACTGTCATGCAGGTATCTAAGGCCCTCTAGTAGCTGCAACATGTAGCATTTGATCTGAGGTTCTTTGAACTGGACTGATGGGTTGTCGAGAAGACCGGACAGATCGTGATCCATGTAGGGAGTAGCCATGTATACAATAGGCTTTTTGCGCTTATCGGCTGAATGGGTGGTTAGGTTAGATCGATAAAGGGAGTCAAATCGACTTACTCGCTCTGGTAGGGTGTTCGATAGCCATATCCTCTAGTCGCAGAATGTTCTTGTGTGACAAAAGCTTAAGAAGCTTGATCTCGCGAAGAGCGGTAATGGGGAACTTGGCTAGGTCAGTGTGGCTCTCTTGACAGGGTGGTACAAAGACATACGCCATCCTTCTCATGATGCATGATAATCTTCTTCAAAGCGACGAGGGCGCCAGTTCTGCGCAGCCGAGCACGGTGAACCTCACTAGACAGTTGTTAGTATAAACGATCGAATTTCGTTGTTGTAGCAATCGGCGGGGCATGCGGCGATCGTGGAATCGTACCCAAAGGTTCCCTCTCCCAGCTTGCCCAACAGCTCATAGTCAGAAATGCGCGAGCAGCCCTTGAAACTTGATCGTGGCCTTAAATGGTTCAGGGCAAAAGTTCGAGGCGAAGTGCCATCAGGCGTTGTGTCTGATAATTTCTCCATCTCGTCGAGTCGAAGGGGGTGCGCGATGTTGGAGTTGAAGTCAAGTCGGCTCGAGAGGTTGACGATGCGCGCGTCTAGAGATTGAGGCTAGGAGGGTTCTTTTAAAGGAATCGCATCGCTTTTAAATCGTGAAGCCTCTGGGGAAAATCGAGAGGATTTTGAAGTTTTGGGATTAATATTTGATGAAAAGTCGAACAATTGGCGCTGACGGGGTTTTGAATAAGGAGAGGGAGGGCGTTTTTAATTATGGATGTTTGTCGGTTGATTGTTGAATGCACTGTCAATAAAGTACAAGGCGCCCAGAGACTTAGAGAGAGGCGCACGAAGGCGGTCAAGTTGAACGAGTGGCAGAATAATCAAGAATGGTCTAGCGTTTGCAAGGTAATGGGCTTTTCAAGAATACGTACCTGCAAACCCTTGCACAGCTGGATCCATTTTGGCCATTTTCCAGGTTCTGATGATCGCCATTATCAAGATTCTCTCTCTTTTTTAGCGATTGTCTTGCAGTAGGGGACCATTTGCGATCGTTGGTGTGTACGTCACATGCAGTCACTCAGGCAAATACTTTGTTATTTGTCTCTACCCAAATGATTCCTGATTCTTTTCTTCTATGACCGGCACCTAATCAGAGTATTGGGCACTGAGCCTCTATCACATGTACCTAGCCGGGCTCTTGTTAATGGGTAAATTAGGTCTGACGTAGGTTTTAGTGTTTGGTTTGTAGGCTGCAGACAGCCTAAAAAAAGACCAAGCGTCCAACGGAACTCCCCCCGTAATCGGACATGTTTGACGGGCAGTGACAGCTACAGGCCAAACCCAAGAGTGTGAGAGATCCAATAGGAAGAATCCACTTTGTTCTAGCCTTTCTAGCCATTGTGGTGGAAGAAAAAAGACGGGAGCTGACCGCACGTCCACTCAGTCAGTAATCATTATTCATTCTCCCCGCGTCTTGGAGATTGTTTCTGGGGTAAAAGGATGGAGGACAGAGTAGAGTGATATAGTTCTACTTGGGTGCATTTGAGTATGCTGAGTAGAGTATATTGATAATGAGAAAGTGATCTAATCTAAGCATATAATACTCATCTCCAGTCTTGTTCACCGTCTTGTCAAAATCTCATTGATCACCTGCCAACTACTTCAACCTCAACGCCAAGACAAGAGATAGTAACCATTGTAAGAACATTGTATAGTCATTCTTGGTCCTTGAACAATTACTACCTCCAATTTGATACGACCTTGATTTTTCACACCAATAATTTTCCTTCTCTAATATTTTTAGGCTATCGCATATTTGGCAATCTACACCATCTAACTCGCCAGTCCCCGCGAGATATCGAGTTTCTGTTACCCCTTCATAACCTCCAAAGGATCCACTTGATGCCTTCGTCTTTGTCCACAAGGTTTTCCCCCTTCTGCTTTAATTAAATCACATGGACGTTGCATCTGTCGTAAATAAAACTCTCCTCTTCTCTCCTCATCTTCTCGATCGTGAATCGTTGTTCTTTAACCGTCAGTCTTTTGTGAACCATCTACTGCTTGACGATTGACTAGTAGCTTATCATTGCTCTTATCTACACTTCATCTACGACATATTCACCGTCCTCAACCAATCAATAGACTGCCGAGTCTGCCTCACTTCTATCCATCTCTAATACATTCGTATCACTCTCAAAATGAGCAGAGAAGGCTCACCCCCTCCATCCACTGTGGTGGTCCCCGAGACCAGTTACCCAGAATCTCGGGTCTTGATCATCGGTACTGGTGGAACAATCTGTATGCAACAAGGTCCAGATGGTCTTCAGCCTACCGACAACTTCTTGGAGAATGCAATGGCTCCTCGTCCATCATTCAATGACTTCTCAAACCCTGGTACTTGGTGGTAGTCTTTCTCAGTTACTTGCATATACTGACATATCACAGGCACACTCCCCGCTGTTCGTGATGGAGAAAAGATCCAGATTGACAGTCTTCGCACTCCTGCTACAGCATACAACCGTCATGTCCGCTACGGTATTATCGAGTTCAGTCCTCTGCTTGACTCGAGCTCTATCTCTGCACACGACTGGGATGCTATGGCTTCGTGTGTTGAAGAGAATTACCACTTATTCGATGGTTTCGTCATTCTCCACGGAACAGACTCTCTCGCTTACACGGCCTCTGCACTCTCTTTCATGATGGAGAACTTGGGAAAGCCTGTTATTCTCACCGGATCTCAAGCGCCCATCTTTGCTCTTCAATCCGATGGTGTGGATAATCTTCTCGGCTCACTTATCATCGCTGGAACATTCACTATCCCCGAAGTCTGCCTCTTCTTCCACCACCGTTTGTACCGCGGTAACCGCAGTGCAAAGGTTTCTGCGACTGAGTTCGAGGCGTTCGCCAGTCCTAACAGCGAACCCATCGCCAAGGTCAATGGCCTTGGTATCAGTGTCAATTGGCCTCTTGTCCTTCGCCCTACCTCGATCGCCAAGTTCCATGTTACAAAGGGTCTTGACACTACTCACGTCGCCTGTTTGCGTGTGTTCCCTGGTATCAAGCCCGAGATGATTGACGCCGTTCTTCATCTGCCCGATATTCGTGGTCTGATTCTCGAGACATTTGGAATGGGTAACATCCCTGGTGGCGCCGATGGTCGTCTTACACAGATCATCAAGGCTGCCGTCGAACGAGGCATTGTCGTTGTCAACGTCAGTCAATGTGTTAACGGGTTTGTTTCTCCTGTATATGCTCCAGGCACAGTTCTTGGCCGTGCAGGTGTCATCTTCGGTCTCGATCTCACTGCCGAGGCAGCTCTTACCAAAGTATCATACCTCCTCGCCAAACCCGATCTATCAACCAAAGAAATTCAGGAGCAGCTCTCTCGGTCACTACGCGGAGAGATGACAGAGATTGCCCACCAGAGCTTCTCCCACCCCTCAGGCACACTCGACTTCGCCGCATCTCACCTTACCCCAAGCGAAACAGCTTTCTCCGCACTCGGATATGCCATCGAGAACGGCGAGCTCAAACTCGTCAAAGAGCTTCTGAAGGGCGAAGGCGCGCAGTTGCTTAAGCAAAAGGACTACGCGGGCAACACTGCAGTGCATCTTGCGGCAGTGGCTGGCAACACCGAGATCCTTCTGGAGCTGTTGCAACAGGGCGCAAGTGTGCACGAACGTAACAAGGCGAACCACTCGCCTCTATTTGTCGCTGTCAAGTCAGGCCAAGAACCTTGTGCGCAGCTGCTGCGCATTGCAGGCGCGCACTTGGCGGTGGAGGAGAGAGAGACGATGCCTGGGTACGTGACACCCAAGTACAGCCACTTTGGCAAGCATGGCCTGTGATCACATCAGATCATGTTTCTTTCCCCGGTTATGTTTTGTTTTTGTTGTTCATGGGTCGGTTTCTTATGGTAGAACTTTTGGGGCGAGCCAGGATATGATAAAAGGAGAGATGGATATAAGCGAAGGTTTGCTTACAGTTGTTGATAATGTGCTACGCTACGTGCTCACGGCGCCTTGGGCTTGGGGTATACTTAGGATGGGTTCAAAAATTAGATGAGATATTGAATTATGAATACGGATTTTGTCATAATCGAAATTCAATCGCTTCAGTAGATCGTTGAAGTAAGTGGCTTGTTAATTCTCCGATGCAACATTCAATCAATGCTCCGATATGAAACATTCTATCTTTTTGTCAATTCATACGATGACATTCGAATGATCCAAGGATCAATACCACAGCACAAGGTAGTCATCGGCCAAGTCCTACTCGAACCCATGAACCGACGTTGAATTTCTCTGACTAACAGGCACAAACCTTATAGGCCTTTTACCCAAAAGGTTCCCACTCTATACCAACTCGGGCCTCTGAGAGGGCAATTGATCATCATATGGTCCCTGATCAACTCAAACAATTCAACAACCGCCAAGTGAATTCCAGCTTCTCCGCGGGAATCCTATAAAGAGAATGCGCCCACCGTCAATTCAATGGCATGAGTTTGAGTTAAGAAAGGAGAGAGAGAGGGAGAGGGAGGGGGAAATATGACGGCCCTTCGTGGGTCGAGTCGAGTCGTGAGCCGAAATGCCGATTGCGCGACGTCACGTAACGAGACTATTTCTTTAGTAAATTCAAACCTTTTACCTTTTATTTCCAGTTTATTTAAATAACTTGATTTCTGGCGTGTGATGCCATGGAAACGCAATAACGCTACATTGTTTCTAGACTCTTAGGTGTCAACGCTCTTCCAACTCACATCTTCTTCTTCCTCATCATGAGTCTCCCGACGCCCCCAGACCCAGACTCCAGCGAAATCGCATATTCAGGTACCGAAATAGAACCTGAAGCGGCTCCTACGAATCCGCAAGAACTCAAACACAGCCAATACGAAAAGAATCGACGAGGATGGCGCAGAATTGTTGTCAATTTTGGCCCTTCGTGGTTCACTGTTACTATGGGAACTGGCATCACGTCTATTCTGCTGCATAATTTGCCTTACCATGGACGATGGCTATTTTACATATCTGTTATAATATTCTGTCTGAATATTGCCATTTTCACACTATTTAGTTGTATATCTATCGTGAGATATACATATTTCAGAGGAACATGGTCTTCCACTTTACGACATCCTGCGCAGGCCGTCTTCTTGGGTAAGTATTTACTATAACCAATTGATATGATCTCAAACTAATCTTCAATTAGGAACAATCCCTGTTGGACTCGCTACTATAATCAACATGATAGTCTTTGTATGCGTCCCGGCCTGGGGCGACAAAGCAGCGCATCTTGCCTGGGCTCTTTGGTGGATAGATATCGTCATGGCAGTATCATGCAACCTCTACATTCCCCATTGTATCATGCGCACAGAGGGTGTAAGTCATCTTTCCCCAGTTCTTGTCTCTGTATGACCTCTAAATACTGATACTATGACCTAAGATCACACTCAACCAAGTGACTCCATCATGGCTCTTTCCCGTCATCGCCGACATCGTCGCTTCTGGCTCAGGAGCCATAGTCGCTAATGTTCTTCCCAACGACCAACACGCTATATGGACTGTTATAGTCAGCTATGTCCTTTGGGGAACCAGTGTGCCTACGGCAATTCTCATCATGGCAATGTACTACAACCGTCTCATGATTCACGATATTATCCCGAGTCAAGCCGCCGTTACATCTTTTATCACCATCGGACCTCTCGGCCAAGGCGCAGCAGCCATTCAGCTCCTCGGCAAAGTTGCTCTAAAAGTCTTTGAAAGGAACGATTTTATACCAATGGCTCCCATTGCTGGTCAATTCTTCTATTTAACCGGCATCCTCACAGCCCTCATCATGTGGGGATTCGCAATAGTATGGCTATTCTTTGCTTTCGCCACTATTGTCAGGCGCGACTTCAAATTTAACATCTCTTGGTGGGCGTTTACTTTCCCTCTTGGAGTTTTTACAGTTGCTACCACGACTTTGGCACAGGAGCTTCCTTCACGGTTCTTCAAGGTCTTAGGAACTATATTTTCGGTTGTTGAGACTCTACTATGGATTATGGTAGCTTGTGGAACTATAAAGGCAAGCCTTAACGGTGAGCTTTTCCAGCCACCACCTCTAGAGCCTTGGGAGAAGAAGGAAAAGAAAGATGCTGAAGAAAAGAATATTGAAGATTCTCCAGCTTAGACGGACTAGGGTAATTCTGTACATATTAAAAGCACATGCACATACAATTTTATGAGACCATAGATTATACATTTCGACGCGCCTGCTTCTGCTATTGCTTAACTCAGATACTGTAAAAGAACTTGAATAACTCTTTTTTAAGATTAAGATTATGTTGACAACGTTGAAACCAGTAATACAGCGTTGCAATCGATATCTGATAACGACCCGGAGCGGGGCCGATTCATACGGAGGGCAGAACGGTAAAGCCTCCGGGATGGCCCATATTTCCCGTTGGTCAATTTGAGGGTTCAAGATATTCGCCGTAGCACAAATCGAATCACCAATTGAGTGCCACTCCAAAGTCGATTCTCAATTGATCTCATGAAATGCAAGCATCACAGTTCACAACGTACAGGTACAGACCTGAGCCGTCACCCAACCGCGCTATCAATCCAATTGGTCCAAGCTCCCTCTAGCTCTTTCACAGTGATTAAAACCCCTAATCAAGCTCCAGCTCCAGGGCCCTTCCCCGCTGAAACCCTCACTGAGCTTAGCTCCATCGCCTGCCAAAGAAGGAATTCGAATCTCGACCTCATCATTTCTCCACAGTCAAGTCGCCTGTACCTTTAGCTAGCACCCCTGTTCCATGCATGTGTCGCCTCCAGATCCATTGCCATATCCGTATGTTGGCTGAGGCCAGATTGTCACACCCACAGTTGGAACCTGTTTCCCCCCATATTCCATCATCTCCACTAGCTTCTCTTTTCCCTCCTTCCTCTTCCTCTTCTTCCTTTCTTCTTTCTCCCCTCATCTCCTCCCCTCCCCGTCTGCTCAGGTTATATCGAAAATGTTCTTCAAGGCTTCTCTTCTTGCCCTCGCGGCATCTCAAATCTTCGGCGCCGTCGCCCAGGTACGTGTCGCGCGATCAGCTCAGCTCCAATCGCACCGGAAAGCTAACATTCCTCTCTCTGCAGGACGCCCCTGATGCCAATGCCGTTCCCAAGGCTCCCCTCAAGGCCGAGATCAAGACTACTTTCCCCGAAACCGACATTCTCGGCGTGAAGCTTGTCAACGGTCGCCCTACCAAGGCTGTTATCGAGGTCACCAACCAGGACGCCAACCCTATCCAGGTCGCTTTCGTCTCTGGTTCCCTCAACACCCTTAAGGAGCTCCCTGAGGACAGCCCCAGCTACGTCAGCATTGTCCGCAACTTGACTGCCGTTCAGTACAACATTGAGGTCCCCGCCGGCGAGAAGAAGGAGCTTCCCTTCTCTTTTGCTCAGGACATGCAGCCTCAAGATGTTCGCATTCAGCTCAAGGCTCTCGTCTCTGACTCTACCGGCCACCTCCACGAGGTCCTGGTCCACAACGGCTCTGCCTCTATCGTTGAGGCTCCCACCAGCTTCCTCGACCCCCAGATGTACGTTTTCACCTAATTATGTCTCATCAGCAAGCTAACCACACATCCAGCATCTTCCTCTACCTCTTCCTCTCTGCTGCTTTCGCCGGTACTCTCTACTTTGTCTACAAGACCTGGATCGAGGCCCTTTTCCCTCAAGCCAAGCGCCCCCGCACCACTAAGAAGACCAAGAAGATCGTCGAGGTTGCCGAGCCTCTCTCCGGCTCCGAGGCCGTCCCCGTTGCTGTCGTCTCTGACAAGGACTACGATGAGAGCTGGATTCCCGACCACCACATCAACCGCCCCGTTGCCCGACGCGTCAAGTCTAGCGCCAGCGCCAAGGCTAAGCGAGTCGAGTAAAGAAGTGAAGCATCTTCTTCCAACGCATTGCGCTCTAATGCGCGTGTGTTGTGTAATGAAACCATGTATTGAGTTTCAAGGGACGGGATGGCAAATGTCTGTGTAGGCTGGAATCATGGTATGGACCATGAGAGATGATCCAACGGGTCACATAACCAGATGACAGGCCAAAAGCCTCTGCTGTATACTACATGTACTACAAGGAACATCGAATAAATGATAATGATGTTTTTGCGTGTTTATGATGCACTTAGTTTTCACTGATGAGGTTTGCATGACGCTCGGTATCTATCGTCTAGTAGCACAAGGGAAATCGCAAAAGCTTGGTACAGCCAGTATCATAGAATGCTATGTCGTATGCTAAATCGAGAGTATTCCTGCGCTCATTGCACTATAACTCTTTCCCTAAAGTTCTCCCACAATTCTTAACGTACATCAAGCCCATGCCATAACATAGTCCTAAACTCAAGTAGGTACCCCTCATCACATTCGTGTCTAGCTCGCAGAGCCGTTCCTCTCATCAGCTGCCTCCGCCGCCAGATAACTCATGACTGCATTCTCCTGAAGTCGGGTATCTTTCTCAGGTTCTTTGTCTCCATGAGCAACATGTCCGAAGAGGCATTCCCATAAATCGTTCTCTCCTACATTCTCGCCTGCCGATTTGTCCTTGCTCATCAAGCGGGAAAGAGACGCTTGCTCAAGCTCGAGTGTGTTGGCCGCTTCGATATTGGCATCGAGCAGTTCCGGGGTCGACTCCTTCGATTTGCCTTTATTGCCACGACCCATGTGTTCCATTCGCCTCTGTACTGAGAGGTTGTAAATTGACTCCTCAACTGTGCCAGATACCAGGTAAAGCCACACTGTTGTCTCGTGCATTTGACCAATTCGGTTCACACGTGCAATGGCCTGAAGCTCAAGCGCCGTATTGAGGAGAGGCTCGCAAAGAAAGACGTGACTTGCGTTGACGAGGTTGAGGCCACTGGAGTGGGCTCTGGCATGGAGGAGGAAGCACTCGACTGAGGCATCCTCTTTGAAACGTTTGATGCCTCCCGAGTCGTCAATGGACGTATGCCCAATACCAAATCGCGAGAAAGCATTCTTCAGAATCTCTAGAAATCCCTTGTACTGGGAAAAGACAATTGATTTCGCTCCAGGATCTGATTCTCGTAGCCACATTAGATGTTTAACAAGTGTATCGACTTTGGTAGTGAAAGACGGCCCATCCAACTCAATGTTCTGGATCTCAGCTAGCTTGTCTGAATTAAATTCAGAGTAAATTCCCGTCTTCTTCAGCACTCCGGTCAAGTTTTGTTGCGGGCTCTTTTCGGTGTCATCATGTGCCTGATCCGGATTGTCACTGTGGACTTGGAGCTGCTGTGGGCTGAAGGTGATATCGTGTAGGTTAGAAGTCTTCAGCTCTTTCTTGCATACGGGACAGTTATGATGCGCTTTGAACCATAACATCATGCATTCTTTGCAGAATTGATGGCCACATACGGTCAGGACACCAACCGTAAACGGAGTCTGACAGATAACACACATCCGTGGCTCGCTGGATTTGTTGCCTGTTTCCTTGAGATGAAGGAGATATCTGTGCTTGGCTTCCGCTGCAGAAAGCTTCTGGCGAAGTGTATCCTCACTTGTCTGCATCTGCTTTTCAACTTTGGGGGTTGTAGAGCCCTCGTAAGGGAGAACACTGTCAGAAACTACTTGCAGTTGGCGGTAATACTCCAACCGTTGGTTCATAATAGTCGTGAAATTGTCGATCTCGGCTTCGAGAGCTAGCTTGCTCTGTGCGTTTAGATTTGCCTGAGTCGCTTTGAGCTGTTGATCTACGATCCTGCGCTCCATGCTGTCTCGTTTTGTATCTTTGGAGAGTTTTGAGGTCAAAGTCCTGAATTCGCTTATGACCTTTCTCATTGATGTCGTTCTTGGTTTTGTCTGGTTTCGCAATGTCATAAGCTCGATCAGCTTCTCTGGAGCAGGCCCCTCGCCATTTGCTGCTAATCTCAACGAGGTCTTGGTCTCATGTGAGATCAGCTCGTTGTTTTGTCCAGTGAGGGCGTCCTGGCGATCGGTGACGGCCGCTCTGAGAGCTTGAACATAGACCATAAGTTCGTCCTGGATCCTGGCTGATTCGCCATATTCTTCTCCAGTTGTCTCATCGTCGCCTTCTTCATCAACCAGGGGTTTTAAGAGGAGCCCAACAATATGTTCCCTCCACTCGTCGATCAAATTGGCTTGATCGTTGAGTTCACCATACAATGCCTCCAAATCGTCCAGAATGGGACCACTTTCGATGCCTCGTACTTCGCTCAGCGTGAGTTCCGGAATTTCGACAAAAGATTGATCAGATGCTTTTTGTGCTAGCTTCGCCATAGGCCGGGTTGCTTTGCGGTGAGGATCGCGTAGAATCTCTCTTCGGATGACTTTCGCTTCTTCATATCCATCCTCCTCGAGCTTCTTTATCCGATGAAAACCTTCGGAATCTGGCTCAGTCATTTCTGGGTTCTCTCGGATTTGGAAATGAGCATTCGCGCAGAAAAAGACGGCTTTATGATCAATTTCCAATGCTGATCGAAGTTGTCGTCGACTTTCAGTCAACTGACCTTTGCCCTCGAGTTCAGTCTCATCGTCAGAATCAATATCAAGCTCATCGCTATTGGCGCTCTTGGTCTTTCCGCCTGGTTGGGCTTTGAGTAGATTTTCAATTTCAGCTCGGGCATCGGAAACGAGCTTTCGGGTCTGCTCTCGAACTGATGTCCAAATTTCCAAGGCCTCTTTCACTCGTGGGCTGTTTTCGTACAATTGGCCTCGTGTAAGTCGACTTGACAAGTAAGCTCTTTCGTCCGTTCGAATTGCGGTGTGGCTCTGTTCAATCATTGCATCCAGAACTTCATCGACAGTCCTCATAGGACGATTCTTGCTGGAACCAAGTGCTCGGCGATTAGAGCTCCCAATCTCAGGGTGAAGTGCCGTCTGTCTTAGTCGCACCAACCAACTTTTCATTTCTTCTTTATAATCATCCGGTTCCCAATCATCTACAAGCGGTGATCCGTCAAGGCTTAATTCGCAGGCTTCCGCCATCTGTCGGTAGAGAGATTGGTAGTGTTGTTCTTCGACAGCTGTAAAGGGCATGCTGATCACGTAACGCTTCTGCGCGGGTATAAGTAACTCATCTCTGACCATTGACTTTGTGTGCCGGAGAGTGATGCTTCTGAATAGACTCTGGAAGGAAGACTTAGGGAGGTCTCGCCAGATATTGGTGGAAGAGCAATGTGGCTCATATTGCAAGAAAAGTAGCAGGCCCTGGAGATCGTCGATGTGATCCTTTACGGGGGTACCGGTGATCCCCCAAGCGTTGACCCGAGGAATGACACGAGCGACTTTAGCCGCTTGGCTGTAACCGTTCTCAATCATCTGTGCTTCGTCCAGACAGACTCGCCACCACGCAATCTGGGTCAGGGGAGATGTTGGTCGGTGGTACACTCGTGCGTGTCGTCTCGAACGCTCAGGGGGCGCAGTTGCATAGTGGATCTCGGAGGACAATACCGAGTAAGTTGTAATGATTATATCATGGCCAGCGAGCTCATTGATGATACGTTCCTCATTCTCGTCGACAATCTTTTTTCGGCCTTCATAAACTTTGACACTCAGGCCAGGGGCATGGCGAGCAATCTCAGATGCCCACTGATCCTTCAACGATTCAGGGGTCACAATCAATGTAGCGCCGGTCGGCGTGAGTTTGGCTTCGGCCTCATAAGTGCTCTGGATCAGAGGTCGCGATCTTTCATGAAGCACGACTAAGCCAAGAATTTCCAGGGTCTTGCCTAAACCCATCTCTTCTGCTAGAATACCGCCTCTGATTGAGTTTTCCGCTTGTCGAAATAGTGTCAGATCCGTAGTCACAGTATGGAATGCTTCACTCAGATAGTATTCGTTCCCATTCAGGTCACTGAGCTTTTGGAAATCGTATGCCCTCTCCAGATCGCTGGGGGCATATGGTACGACGCCTCTGTCTGCTTCGGACCACTGTACGCCTTCGCGCTGTAGCAACCACTGCAATGACCTCTTTTGATATGGAAACAATTTCGAGTCCAGGGCATCGATTTGGATGGTTTCTGCTACTGTATCATCTTTCGGGGGTACGAAAGCAGCGTCGTAAAAGACCATAGGGGACCAGCGCGATCTGTCTGGATCCGTCAAGGCAGAACCACGTAATATAAAGTTGATGAACCTCTGACTCTGCTTGCGCTCTTCTAATGATCTCAAGTCTGAGTAGGGTGATGAAGATTCGGCCCAGTGAAAGTTGTACGAAAACGTCAGTTTAACCTGCTTTCCTCGCCACTCAAGTTTCATGTCTGTCGTTTGCCATATTGCATTAGGCTGGTGTGCTCGCTTATGGACTCGGTAGGAGTCAGTTAGGATCTTCAACTGGTTGTCTTCTTCCAGTCTCCGGAGATTGATGGTGGCGTTGATCGGGTCAACAGGGCAATCTTCAGTTGATGAAACATTGAGCGCAAGGGGCCGCACACGAACATCCATATAACGCTGGATGTCCTTGCAAGAAACTGTTTTCTGTGAAGACTCCGTGCACTGGCGAGTTACACTGAAAACAGCTTTTCCGACTAATAGAGAAGTGTCCAGCCTGCGACGCTTGGCAGGAGGCTCAGGAGCCTGCTGTAAAGATTCATTTGCAGAAGTGGCAAGATTTATGAGGCTTTCCACGAACTTAGCCGGGACTAGATCTATGTATGAGAGTGAGCGGTTGAATCCAAGAGTCTGAAAGAACACTATTATGGAATATCTGTCGTAAGAATGGTGAGAGTGCTTAATCATTCCACCAAGTTACTAGCCAGGAAAACCTTCTTCTTCCGCAAGAAAATTTGGACATAAGAAATGAGGATTCATCAAAAACTTCATCATTTATTTGAAATAGAGATGAAATATTCGTCTCTTACAGCGTCGAGAAATAAAGATATCTTGACTTACCACTGCTCCCAACTGCTAAGTAGTTGGGAGGTCGCTTGGTTCTTGGCGGCATGATTTGCTATTCTTTTCATCTAACACCGATGGGTTCTGGATGGAGGTAGTGTTATCGTAGAATCTGAAGATGGTAGAGATGGCAGGTTTTGTTTCATGTGTTGTAGGAGGGAGAAAAGAGGAAGGTAGAGGTGCTAAGAAAGAGGTAGGACTATGGTGTAAGTAACCTGGCAGCAGCCTAGCGCTGCAGCACCAATAGGATCACTTAAATCAAGAACGCCACAAGTCGATGTGGTACTGACAGCCACAGTCACTCTAGCCTTGCTGACATAACGGGACCCATCGTCAAATTTCGAGATCAACGTTCGTGAGCTTGTGAGACTTTGACGTTGACTCTGAGGAGCGGCTGAATTGGTTGTCATTCGACCCATTGAACATTGTGAGTTCAATCGTCATTACCAATTTTCTCTCTGCAAATTTCTAATACCATGTCTCTAGCAAAATGAAGGGCGAACGACTCAGGTCAACATTTGGCCTGCTTCTGCAGAGCGGCAGTGCCTTTTCAAGGACAGGACAAATCCGACAACTTCACAAGACACGACCTGCGCATCCCATCCCTAAGCCTGTACCCTTCGTTCCCGATGTGCCGACTTTTCTCACCCTGATCGGCCGCGGCCTCAACAAATACGCCAACAAGTTCCCCTCATGGAACGCTCTCTTCTCCCTCACCTCGCCGCAACTCAAGGAGCTGGGCATCGAGCCACCACGAAACCGCCGATATCTTTTGCACTGGATGCAGCGATACAGAAAGGGATCCCTGGGACCTGGTGGAGATTTCCAGTATGTGAAGAACGGAGAGGCTGTTCTCAAGGTTGCGACACCACCACCTTCGACCTTGAGTGATACGAAATGGGTCGTCAACGTGCCCCACGACATCGCCCCCGCGGTTGAGGAAGAGGCTACTGATAAGCCCTCCAAGAAGGCCAAGAAGGCCCCAACGCATGTCAGCTCAGAACTAGTGCGACCAAACGGATACAAGGTCGTGGGTGCCCAAACGATCGCTGGACCTTATGCCCGACCTCTGGCCGGAGCTTCAGGAGTTATTGTGAAGGTTACAGAAGGAATGTGGGAGGACCGCCAGGGCCGCAAGATTGATGGTGGTGAGCGAAGAAGGGCCGAGACCAGGTTCAAGAAGAGATCTGCGGAGCGAAGAGCTGAGCGGGAGGCCGAGATGTTGGCCAACATGTAGTAGTTGGATAAGGGCCAAAAAAGACATGACATGTATATTTACCACTGTAGTTTTAGCAGATACGACTGGGGCTTATGAACAGCTGAGCAAAAGCATGTTTCACTCAAGTGTTGGTCTTGGGTTATTCGATGTGGTGAAAAGATTTGACCCAAGCGCAATGATACACGATATTATGTTTCTATGGACCGTTACTGTAAAATTGGATGGGTAAGTTCACGACGAATATATTCCGATAGTATCTGGGGTGTCACTGTGATAAATCACTGGTTTTAAGTCATTGAGCGATACTTTGATATTTACGTTATTGTGCTTCCCAGCAATGATGGCCGACTAGAACAATACAGGAATCTCAACTGTCTTACCCCAGATGGCTTTACTAGGCCTCTCGGTGTCAGAGTAATTGACCCCGGGGAGCATAAGAGACGAAACAACTTGGTCATTTTAGGTCAGTTTAGACCGGCAGGCTGCTTTATTTCTGTAGCCTAAGCATTAGAGGACAATTCTTCTGACATCCACCTGCTAGGTCCTGGAAGACCAAGGCTGCCCTGCATGAGCGTTCATTGAGCGGGCCGTCATCCCGTCAAAACTGCCTAGGTTAACCCCCGACCGATAGCAGGCTATGATAAAGCGTACGCAATGGCTCTAGTACGTGGTCTTGACACAGTCAAGTGATTTCATGTCGTCGTGCTACAGGAAGCCTACTAAGTTCTGCCTGCTGTTGAGACTGAACTAGACTTTGTGGTAACTTGTAAGTGGTGGCAGAACAATACACCACCCTTGGGGCATAGAATCAGATATTGCCTACTTAGTTTGTATTTACAACTGACTGAATAAGTATGCTTTGCGGGGTTGGGTAGCATTCTTCCGTCTTTAGATGGCAATCAACGTTTACTCCATCAAAGTTGTGTAGTTGTGTAACTGCTGACTTCTTTGTGCAGAAGTGACTCTTGTGCCACAACTTCTAGTCCAGCTTGGCGGGAAGTTACTAAGCCACGAAGAACTCCTAAACACTATGTTCGACAAAGACCCTGGATTTGTGGTTGTTGCTGTGATTGTGAAGCTGGGTACATTACCCGTACCCTGTACCAGATGCCTTATATGCAGGTGTGCTCTAGTGATGTTCACTTGAGTGTGAGATAACTATAATTATACATAAGACGACCTTTTCTCTCTGTTAAAATAACCAATGGTTCCCTTTTTCAATGAGTTTACTCCTCATTATTTGGCATAGGTGTTGTAGTTTGGGTGGGCTATGTTAAGGTCAAGGGATGGAATATGCAGCCACTTTCACAATACAAATGAGTCAGATATAGAATCACATCTCAGCTCTGAATACTAGTCATGTTTATGACTGTGGAGCTTATGGAATATGATCTCAATCATTTAGGATTTAACTTGCTAGATTATGGTTTATCGTTTCCTTTGATGTATGTGCCTATTCACCAGTGAATATTAAACACCGTATATCTTTTATGCAGTTGTCAAAGGCTCTATTCGCAATTGTTCGAGTTCGGTGACTTATAATTACAAACAGTAATGCATCTAGACGCGTTACTGAGAATGGCCCCCAACGTATCACGTTAGAGTTTCAGCTATCAAGGGACCTTTGTTTGGCATCTTACCGTTCAATAACTAAAGAAGTAACTATGACGAACGAGAGAAGAAAAGGCAAGGCCGCCTCCCCGGTGTCAAATCTAGGTGAAGCTTAACACGATGCAACATTGCAAAGGCTGCCTAAATATGGTCTCGAGGTTATCACAAGTACAGTATATGGGCGTCGATCATCCGATATCACCGATACAACCTGCGAAGACGCCAAGACGAGCTGAACTACCGATAAAAAGTCGTAGAGGTACTTCCCGATTGGTAATGGATCCTAAATAAATCGAGGTTTCCTGGAACTTTTCTAGCGACGGCAGATCACCAAATTGCGCTGGGTCACGCACGCCCTTTAGGAGACATCTAAGTACCTAGCGTGAGGGTTTTCTTCCAAGTCACATCTTCAGTATGACTCTTCATTTTATGCTTGAGGCTGCATAACTTTATTTCTCTTCAGTGATACTGTGATACAGTAAACTTATACTGGTTTCCTCCCAACCAGTTCAGTTATGTCATTGAGGAATGTCGTGCGAATGCGAACTCGTAATGGTTGTTACTCTTGTAGGGCTGAAGACTGCAGTAAACAGTTGGTGTTCGGCTCGGAGTTAAGTTAAAGATAGGCTTCAATCTTTACATCATCTATTCATCTGCCTGGATACTCTAATATCAACGTGTCTTTATATCTACCTACCTATACATGGATATACGTAACCTCTGAGACAGGCCATGATGTGGAAGCCTTAAGGCAACGATATTAACTACGCAAGGCAGCCCTTTTAGATAGTCTCCGTTAATTTCAACAGATAGGAGGGAAACAGACGGTGTGCAATGTAGAACAGAGCAAACAGGTACAGTGTCCATATCCAATGGCAGTCATCGGAATTGGTTCTCTCGGTACTGTACATAGTTCAGTTCCTAATAGTTGCAATGACTCTTATTAAATCCCTGTCACGAATACCCCGGCACCCAAGATCCGGGGATACCGGATCGACAGTGACATAATTACAAGGATTCAAAGAGACGAGTTCCTTAATTGTCCATCAATTGAATTGAGTTTCGCTTCTACAAATTCACCAAAATACTTCCCTGGTACAGCTGAATAGGTTACAATCACAACAGATCAGATCAGTTGTGCCGTATAAGCCACAATATCAGCATCCTGTTAATTGATTCAGGCCAATGATTGGCCTGACAGGGCTCGTTTTCTAGCGCATTCCTACCGTCTAATTCCCTCGTGGCATGGAGCTAAGCCTCTGTTTCCCCCGTCTCCGGCTCCGTCGTATCGCTCGCTCTCGGCCCATGATAGCCGTTTGCTCACCATTTCAGGGCGAGTGGCTTGGCAACGCTACTGTACCGTTCATTCACTCTTAGGATTCACGGACAGTGTAAGTGAACGAGTCCTGCATGGCATGATAACCCATGACAAGTTTCGAATGCACAAGACATGGGGCCTTGCAGAGAGGATTCGCGTGCAGAATATACATACGTATTCCCTTTCTATTCTGTTCCTTTTTGACGTAGATATTGTACGTGGGCACATACGTACTGTGGTTCCCAATCCGTCCTGGTTAAACTTGGCCCGGCCCAGACTATGGGGAACGCCAGGGGACGTTTGTAAGTCAAGACAGGGACTGTAGTCTGTACAGTAGGTGAGTGATTACTAGGTTCCTCGAGTATGACTCCTTCACCGTCATGGGTCCAGACAACTGCATGTTCCTGACGTACAGCAGATGAATCAGTTACTCGAATCGTATACTGCAATAGTAATAGGATACGTATGCATATTCAATGCACCACGAGACCTCGCGGCCTCAGTCACAAAGGAGGATTTCGGATCTGATAGTGCTCGTCTTTCACACCCTTTATCCTTACACACCCTTACACTTGCATCCCAGGCTTAGGCTCTCGGGAATTATACTCTAACCACAAGTCTCTCCCCCTGTAGAAATCCTCCTTGTTAGTCAAAGCAAAAAAAGAGGTCTCACCAATAGCCAAATTACCTACATACGCATTTGCCTCGTGCCCTCCTCGTAATCTCCATACGTCAATTCTGCCCTACCCGGCTGTTAAACCATCCATTACCTCACACCCATTTCCCAGGAAACAGTCAAACTCACCCCGGTCCTGGCCGATTCCATCGTCCCGCTGTCGCATGGGCCCTAGCTATTGGGTCCGTCAGGTACGGCCTATGATGGTCAAGGTTGTTTCGCTTTAGCTTAGCTTGTACTTAAAAGTTGTTGCCTTATAGATACATGTATGTGGCCTCGTCCCTTCATCTCGAGTTCTGTCTATATACTATTCTATACTATCAGAGTTAAATCGACTTCAGGATCAGATATTATCTATCAGTCTTATTATCATTTCATTCTTCAATCCTCAGAGTCTAAAGCTCAAGGTGCAATATCTTTCACTTAATTAGACTACATACAACTTGGCCCCCGATCTCCATCAGACAACAACTTCAACTTAGAATAAGAACCCTAGATATAAATGGTCTCCTACTGTTTGTATCTACAATCTCAACATCTTGGTCTTCAGCATCCTTATATATGAGCTTTTGCGAGTAGATGTCCTTGTCGCAACAGTCGTCATCAAATCTACAAACACCAGAAATTCAGATACAGAGTCCTTCTCCTGAGATTGCTAGTCAAGAGACACAACAGAAGGAGAAGACAAAAGACAAGCATTCTCGCTCGTCATCAAAACTTGCGCCACCGCATCGCAAGGGGTCATCTTCGTCAACTTCCAAGAACAAAGAAAAAGAGCATTCGTCGAAGCACTCACAAACCTCTGAAAAGAACAAGATGGGTGGAAGTTCAAGACATAGCTCGCATGGTTCTCACAGCTCCTCCAAGGGTAGCTCCTCATCACATTCTTCCAAAAAGTCAAAATCTACTCCAATAGATGATCTTGACTGGGCAGACATCGCAGATCCTGAAGAGAGACGAAGGGTCCAGAACCGAATCGCTCAGCGCAAGTTCCGTAAGACTCCCTATTCAACCAAATGTTTACAGTGGCTAATACGCAATATAGGAGAAAAGGCACGAGAGAACAAAGAGAGGACAGAGCGTGATTCCAGGAATCAGGAATATGCTGGCAACAGCTATCGAATCCCCTCCGCCAGTGACTTCAGCTCCTATTCAGAACCTTCAGGCCTTCCCTGGGGCAGCATGAACATTGGCCCCTTTGTCGGGAGAAGCCAAGAAGTTGAGAGTCGACACAGCAGTAGCAGGAGAGGAACACACAGCGCAGACGATAGCTTTGCGACAGGATACGGAGCTTCACCGTCCTACAACACACAGTGGTCGCAACAAGCCTATGGCGAGACCAGTGGTGCAGATGAATTCTACTACGACGATGCCTATCTGTACAACCCAAGCCCAGAACAATAGACTGGGATAATCGATTGTAAGTTCAGCTGCCTATGGTTCCAAAAGACGCCAACTGACCACAAATACAAGGGAGCATAGAAGATGCGAATAACCGAACCATTGTATCACGATTAATGTCACTATACGAACTATTGCACACACTCTTCTCTGGAGTTTCTCTGGTGATACCCCACTCGCTCACGCAAATCTGGTGTTTTTGGGCTGGATTTCTATTATTGGATGCGGCTGAGACTTTGAGACGAAGGCCAGGGATGGTCACAAGGGGGTGAAGAACTACCTAATTATAATGCTGGGACTGAGAGACAGGAGACGAGAATCTCTCTTGTCTCTTTCTATTCATAGATCATGCTGTAACTTACTTACTGTATACCTCACTCTGTTCTTGGCGTTTAAGATGGAGGCGAAGGAGGGATAAACTCCACACAATCGAACAGGCATTTAATCCTTTGACATGACGAGGGTTTTTCTATTTAAATATCTCAATGATCTGAAACATCAAGGCAAGAGGTTGTGTAGTTCGTATAAGCGGCTCGTAGTCTATGATACCTCTCCTCTTATAGCATAGTATCCCATATCCTGGGACTTCTTTGAAGCAAAGAGATGTTTCCTGGTCACCGACATTACTATCTGATGACAACTTCGATTAAACCTGATCCACCTTACTTGATATATGTAGATTTCTTCTCTCTCAAAATTAGAGAGGGCCTTACTTGACGATTTTTAGTATATCACAGATCACAGTCAAAGCAATGGCAGGAAGCTGTCTTACAGACTCAAGTAGCAACTACCTAATCGGGCAATCGCAGACTCCACATACTTCGATGTGGCTCGCACTTGACGCTTGCATCCCTGTCACCTTCTTCATATACCGCCCGGCAGAAAAAGTGGCAATTCTGCCTCTTAGTCGTGAATTCCGTGAAGCTATCGTCAATTCTTCTTTGCGCCATTCTTCACTACCATCTCTAACCACAAGGCATTGAAACCTCTATCTTCATATCATACGAACAAGTTTACCGACTAGAGCTTGAGACTCGTTTCCACCCATCGGGCCCTTTATCTAATCCTTTTCTCGACACTTCCAAATCAGCACCATGGGATCGCGCAACCCCGAGACAAAGGCCAAGGCCAAGGGTATGTTCAATCCCAGCTTTATGTTTACATTTATATTCTCCGCTACTATCTTTACCCTATACCGAAATTGCATCTAATACAAGTGCCAGGTAACAAGGTCCTCAAGGGCAAGGAGGCCATTCAAGAGGATCGCAAGGCTAAGAAGGTCGACAAAGCGGAGAAACGTGCTCAGAAGGAGGCCAAGGCCACTGCTGAGGTTAAGAAGGCCTCTGATGTTAAGAAGGACAAGTATGGACCAAAGCGAGTTGTCAATGACGCAAAGAAGCAAAAGCTCAAGCTCCGCGCCGATAAGCTAGAAAAGAAGGCAGCTGCGCTGCTCATTGAGGCTAAGAAAGCCGCTGCTCAGTACCAAGCTCTTCTCGATGCCGAGGTAAGATGATCACTTGGGGATGCATGTCCTGCATACTGATTGTGCCATACAGAAGAATGCGGCCGAGTCCAAGTCTGAGGAGAGTGATGACCAGAACATGGAAGATGCTGATGTCAACGAGGACGACAGTTCTTCCGACTCCGATAGTTCTTCTGAATCCGACACTTCAGAGGCTTCCGATGCCTCTGAGAACAAGGGTGGTGCCCCTGTCGAGAAGCAGCCTACCGAAGTCCCCGCCGACGTTCCCGCCGATGAGATCGTCATGAAGCACCGTCGATTGAGTAACGCCGGCTCCGAGCGAAGCCGCATCTCCGCCGCCGATGTCCCTGCGGGAGCAGAGGAGCCTGAAAAGCCCAAGAAGGAGAAAAAGGATAAGAAGGGAAAGAAAGAGAAGAAAGTGAGGGTCGTCGAGCCCGAGGAGGTGAAGGAAGAGGCTGTCGAATCTGAATCCGAGGACGAGGAGCCTAAGGTTTCAGAGAAGAAGGCGAAGAAAGACAAGAAGGAGAAGAAGGACAAGGCCGAGAAGAAGCGCAAGCGAGCGGCCGAGTCCGAGTCCAAGTCCAAGTCCAAAGCCAAGGACTCTGAAGAGCCCGCTGCTCAGGCTGAGAAATGGCAAGTCGACGATCTCGAAGGCGGTTCTGCTAGACAGGCCAAGTTCCTACGTCTGTTGGGAGGCAAGAAGGCCGGTGCTACTGCCCCTGCCGCTCATGGCTCCAAGGGCGCTTCTGATTCCACCAAGGCCGAAGCCGATATCCAGAGGCAATTTGAGGCTGGCATGAAGATGAAGAACGAGGGTGGAAGCAAGCGTCGTGGTCTTGGCGCGTAATTGTTCAAGATTTCGGAATTGGTATCGGCTAGCATCAGCAGGTCAAGTTCTTGTACAAAGGGCTATTGTTTTCATCTCACGGTTCATGGCATGGCGTCGGGTAGACAAAAAAGCAAAGAGATCAACCACTTGTTTTAATCTTCGAAAAGAAATCGATTTATGTTGAATTCAAATTGCGCCTGTTTCTCCCCAAATTCCCTGTGATATCAAGAAAGCTCCTCCAATGGCGAAATACAATACAGGTCTTGCCCCCTCTTGAGCTCTTTTTGGACGGTGGACTGGTGACCCACGCTCGTCTATAGCTATCGCGCGGCGCGAAGGCCGTTAACACCTCTTATACTCCAAAACATTGCGATGCCACCGCTTGAGCGAGACTTGGTCGGGGTATTTGTGTTGTTTGTTTTTGTGTGTATGTTTTTAATACAGATATTGAATCGAAAGCTTAACCGAAGAAGCGGGAGAGACCCTCAAAGACGAGACCACCGAAGATAACGAAGCCGAGGATGGCTAGAGAGGATATTGTTAGTATCTTGAACCGCTTTGCGACAAGAGCTTGGCTAGCTCGAGGACTTACTGATCCAGAACATAGAGATGGGAGACTTCTGAACCTTCTCAACGCGCTTCTTGACTTGTTGCTCGGCCTTGCCCATCTTGTTCTCATTGACCTTGGCAAAGGCCTCGTTGCGTCGTCGCTGCTGGGGAGTTTGCGCCTGGAAGAAAGGTATCATGTTAGCTCCATCTCCATCATGAGATCGACAGTGTCGAGTCAGGGTTCCACGGGTTAGCGATGTACCATCGTGTCTGAAGGTCAAGTGTTGACGAGTAGTAATAAAAATGGATAAACGAAAGGATTGAGATTGGTTATATAGGAGGAATCAAGTCGTTGAAAAGCGAATTGCTTCGGATATGGAAATTGCGAGTGTTCAAGTACTAGCTCAGAGATCGACTAGGGGACAGATTTCAGAGGCCTGTAAGTTAAATGGGCTGCTAACAATTTTGGGGACATGTGTTCCTTTCCCCTTATTAAAGACCGCGTATAAATGGGCAGGGGAGGCAGGTACCGTGCTAGGGACTGCTCCTTCCGTCCCCCACCCGGCCCCTCCCCCACTTGATGCGCCTTGCCGCCACAGTTCATGTGGCTGGTGTTTATGTGACTGAAGCTTATTGATTGCCTTTCGAATGTTCAGTTCAATTCACTACGGATACACATCAACATCATGATTTCCGCAGCATTGACGAGGCTACGGCCTGCAATTGCGCCAAGAAGCGTGTATAACAGAGGCTTGTTCTCGGTCAGCAGAAGGACGTATGCGAGCAAGACTCAGCCCAGCCCAACGGTACGCATACAAATATGTACAATTGATGCGTATACTGATAAAGCTACAGTCCCAATTCTATCGCACTTTCACACGGCCGATCGCAAAAACGCTTCTTATCGCTGTATTCGTATATCAGCTTGCATACTGGTCATGGGTGAAGCTTGAGACGGACGAGATCCGCGCCGAACGAGATGGTTGGTCTTGAAGAGTGCTTGCGACAAGACGAGCTGGCTAACATTGCTTTTTGTAGCGACTATCGAGACACTAGAAACGACTATCAAGGAGTACGATGCTGCGACAAAGGCGAAAAAGGTTTAGAGTCTAGATTGAAGACGAAAATTGAATTGCAGAACACAGAACAGTTGGGCTTTTTTTAAGGCTGCCAAATCACGTATAAATCATCTTAAAAAGGATGGTCATAATATGGTCAGGTTATTACAATACTATGTGGCCAAGGCATCTAAATCAACGCCATCTAAACTCCAAACATACCCAAGAATATGATTCCTCATAGCACCAAGCAGATCATCAATGACACCACGCTCAGTATAAATGTACCTGGATGTACAATATTTGCTGCACTGGTCTTCGTCCTCGCCTCGCCTGGGTAGTTACACGTTATACTACCAGTATCGGACCGCTGTCCATAGCTCACTTCGAAACTCGGGAAACCGGGTTGCGGACACTTGAGATTCATAGCAGAGGGACAAGACTGGACGACATCGTAGCAGATATCCTCGCAAGGCAATAACTCCTTGTAAGGGCCAGGGTTGACAGTTTCGTCGATCCAGGCGTTTCGTGAAGAGTTATTCGCAGATAACGTGAGCCCCTTTCGAAAATTATCAGGTAGTTCAGTTCCATTAGGGAGAGCCTGGAAAGCGTTGCGGACAACACTGTGCCTGCCACCACCCATAACATCCTCACAGCGAGGAATAGTGACGGTGCAGAGCCAGCGCTTATAGGCCTGGCGACAGTCATCACAATCTCGCGCGAGCGAGTAGCGTGACTCGGGGGGTGTCTCGCAGGGCATCTGCATCAGAACCTTCTCAAAGTTGGCATACATCTTTCTGGCGTAGTCATCATAGTGTTTTGCCAGTGCCGTGTTGTTGAACTTCTTTTCATTGCCTGGAACAGCATATTGTGTCTCGTTGCAGAAGTCGAGATTTGTGACCATCTTGCAGTTGGAGCCTAAAGAGGTTAACTGTGAATAAGATACCCGAATTGTAATTTTGGCTTACTGGATGATGTCTGAAATGAGGTGGCACGGTAGACTGTACCTCCACCGCCTGTTGTTTGACCAGCGCGCTTGCTGTTACCTTCTGGCATCTTGACAAGGATGCCAGAGTACGATGTACTGTGGTTGAGGCCTGCGATTAAGAACTGTTGCTTGGGCAGCTGGCCAGGCCCTCGTGTCGTAACACCAGTGGTAACTAGGTCATTGTGTCGCCCTGTCTTATTGCCGTTCGCCCAAATTTCAGCGCTCTGGGTGAGGCCACACGCTGAGTGTCGCAGGCCATCAATAGACTTTAATTTTTCATCACCAACAAATAATTGGTAAGGAGGCGGCCTTTTCATAATCTGCTGAGTCTCACTTGAGTCCTCGGTCAAATTACTAGTAACAAGAAGTGCCGATGTTGAATCAAAATCCATCAACAACAGCCGAGCGGTACCGTCCTGGGAGTCATAGTTGTGGTAATATTCGTCGAAAGATATCGCGATCTGATATTTCCAATCCCCGCTGTGCTTTTTTGTAATGTTTGGGGCCGCTACACTGATATAGATTGCATCAGTTGCATTAACAGTGACCATGGCTGCACCCTCATCGAAAGGTACTCTTTGAAGATCGGGATTCGTCTTGTTATAGTTGGACAAGTCAGGGCACTTGATTTTGCTCGATGTTGAAGTATAGAGACTGAGTTGTGGTGCTGTTTCAGGATTGTTGTCCTTATCCGTAGAATTCAGTGTTGGTCTCGAGCAGGTGTTTGCGGATATATAAACGGTCTTTGATTCTGCTCGGCGGGAATTTCGATGACCAGACTCCTCCTTTCCATCATCCCTCGATTCATGAGTGTCGTCGCTCCTCTTATCATTGCCGAATAATATCTTTTTATCCACGACGTAACAGATAGTCTCTCCAGGACTCACTGGTCGACTATCCGGGCCATTGTTGGTCAGAAGCGGTTGTTCGGCTGGCGCACGACCGAGTATACTGCGATCGAATACGCCAAAGTCAGGTTCGTATTTCAGATCGAATGCATCGCTTCGTTCGATCAGTAGTTCGGTATCGAATACGGAGTCATGCAATAGTTCCGTCGCATCAGCACTTCCAGAAGCGCAGAGTAACAGACTCAACACTAGGGCTAGTGTGTACGTTATTGTCGACGTAGGTAGTCGTATTATGGGCGCATTGGGTATCATGATGGTGGGCGTTCCCTCCAGGGGCCTTCGCCTTTTCGCTGGGTACAACTTCGATCTAGTGACGCGCAATCAGGAAACGAGTGTTGATTTTCGTAGCACGAAGACTGTTAACGGGATAGGGTCATTGCAAAACCTCCCAAAGTCGTGTTTTGGGCGATCTCGTCTTTATTGGCAAGCCTCAATCGAATAAATAAAAAGTGAAGATGAAATCCCTAGGCAGTTCAGCCCAGGATAAGGTTTCAATGCTACTGCTGACATCGCCGACACTAATTCAATACGCCAAGCAGGGACTGGCCCAGCCTCAAGGGGAAGTGAGGCGCAGTTATCCGTCTCGGGATGCTGCACCGCCACAAACGGCCCAGCGGTACAGTAGGGTAGCTGCATCAGGTTCGTAGCGGTCGGGGCCTCGGGACTTTTTGGGTCTGGGCGAACCCACGAACGGTTACAAAAAGCTTGGACCATGCTAAAAATAAGGGATCCTTGGGCTAGCTGTTGACCAACCCAACTTGGGCGCTACGTCAAGGTCACGCCAGATCGGATCAGATCTTGGTCCGAGAGCTTGAGCTTGAACTACCAGTAACAAACTGATGATTAGTGACATACTGTACCTTTCTTTCCTTTCAATGTTAAACGTTGTATGAGTAAGGTGTAGAAAACATGGCACGCGACAGTTGTAAGGTGTCTTACAAATTAGGGGACCTCCCGTCTCAGGTCTTCAACACCGCACTGCAGATCAAAAAATTGAGGAGATGTGGGGTAAGCAAATCGACATAATCGCGAAACGTGTTCTCGTGACACTCAAACAGAGCGTCTCTCAAAGTAATTCTAGTCAATACCTGTGGCATTCATTCATCACCCAGACTGTGCCGTACGACAAGTCTCCTTCAAGTTGAAACAGCTGCCCAATGCAGCGTGTTTGCTTCTCACTCTCACTCTAACCTGTATACTTCCTAACCATGTTACTAATCCTTCTCGTCCTCCTTCGAGTCGAGCAGCTATTTTGAAAGCTACTCCGTTCCTAAGAGACAACAATTTTTCCGTTCATATATAACCGAGAGTACTTGGTCCGGGTCACGCGGTGTACGCGAGATTTGGATTAGCGACCAAGATGCATGCCCAAGACCATTTACTCGGTCTTGTCAAGGCCGTCAGCCTTGGCACGGAGGCCAGAGGCGGTAGAGCCAGACTGCTGGAAGTATCGGCCGAGGGTAGGGGCCAGGAAAGATCGGAAGATGAGCTCGGCACCCCTATCCAAGTCAGTATTTGAACAAAATCCTTCACAGAGCGGGGCGGGTGCAGGTGCAGACCCGCATTAGAACTCACCGGAAGGCAGGGAGAGAGAGCCAGAGGAGGAAGATAAACTTGAAGACAAAGTAGAAGGGGAACCAGTAGACGACCTGGACGAAGCTCTCGATTACGGTAAAAAGAGCGAAAACGACCCAATACTGCACAAACAGTTAGTAAATCTACTGCCACGCAGAGGCCGGTGAATCTCGGGATCCGCTCCGGCGGCTAGGAAAGAAGGCCACGTACAGTCAACCACTGAGTATCATCCTCCTTGTGGTGGCTAAACAGCGCACCGAGCGAGTAGTAGGTGGGAATAACGAAACCAGCAAAGTTGGTAAGAAGCTGACCGCCGAGGTTGAAGATGATGAGGAAGAAGTAGAGAGCTCCGACACCGATGACGGCGTAGGCCTTGGGAACACCAGCCTGCTTCTCAAGGTTGTTGAGGGCGGGGTATTTGGAAAGCTAGATAATAGGAAAACAGTCGTCAGCATTTGATCCGAATCGTGCGGTTGCGCAATTTGTTTCGACTGCGAGAGCGAACAGATGGCAGCATCGAGAACATACCTCACGGTCGAGCTGACCAAGGTACTGTTGAGCCTTGTCTTGAGCGGACATTGTTGGTAATGCTGTAGCAATAAGTGGTGATGTTGAAGTGTCGAGTGATGGTATAAAGGTAGAGTTGTAAAAAAAGACGTTGGAGGGGTTTGGTGTGAAATAGCTGACTTAGCGTCCAATACGTAAGAGGAGCACAGATGGTAGAATGGAAGAGGTCAACTAATAAAGAGGCAGGGCAGCTTTTATCGCAGCGCTAGCTCCAGCTGAGATGGGGGGGAAGATAATGGAACCTTAACCTCCACTACCTGCTACGTAGGGTAAGTACGGTAAGTCGGAAGCGAAGCGGGAACAAATTTGGCGCGGAGTCAGTTGAAAGGAACAGTGTGTCACTGGCTTGTGACCCTGTACGATGAGGTACAGTGAGTGATTCTTTGTGAGGTGAGTTGTTAAGCTGATCACTTTAGGGTGAGTGATGGTGTGCAGGTGATGTAGTTTGAAGATTTAGTATTTACTATAAAATAACCCGACTGTCAGTCTCAAGAACCTTAGAGGATAGCTCTATTTACACTGGTTAGTATTACCCTGCTATTTATTTCCTCCAACGCGAAAGTTTGGTCATGTTCCAATATCCATCTTCAGCTCATGATAAGGTACTGAGCCACAAGGACTGTTCGTCATTGTTAGTCTCGATGATTCCGGGTATGACGCAAGGAGGTACTTTGTTCTTCAGCGCTAATATACATCATTACATGTATACACACTAGTACCTACCCAAGAAAAACAAACGAAACCTAAACAATTACATCATTTCATGGCTGTGAGCATGAACGCCCCAAGCGTTACAAGCAACACCAAAAGGGGGGTTATAGGAGGCTTCATATCTGCACAGGGTGAGTTCACCACAAACTTGCGGGACGTATCGGTCAATGCCATGCAATGAGGCAAAGCAACGCGATATATGCCAAATAAATATTGTCTGTCAAAACAGGTTGTACGCGCGGAGGCGGCTTTCAAGCCATCCAGACCTGCTTATCGATTGTCTTATGTGTTCCTCATGGGCAGAGGATTGTGACTGTGATTATGATCTCGTGAGCATATCATATACACGACCGCCCGCTGGTCTTATACAGTAGAGCATGTGCTTTCTTGACATCTCACACCTCCCCTAGACAACTGAACGTCCACCAAGCACGTTGATCTTGGCTGAATCACTTATTGCCCGCCGTTATTCAAGCTGCAATGCACAAGCAGCAGATGTTCAGGGCAACCGTCATGTCCCCCATAGCTAGAATGGATATCCTTCTCACAGCGAACACCTTTGACTGGGAATAGACTAGCAGATGCAAGCCTCAAAGACAGAGATCGAGACACGATCGTACAGGACTGTATGCGCGACCAGTCAAGACTCGTAAACCATGAGAGCAGGAATTTCGGCTAATTTACGGTCTCGAAATGAGCACCAGACAATCCAATCCGATGAAGCTCGAGTAAGACACGCCAATAGAACATGTGGATAGTCTCCACCCGTATTATCTAATGCAACGGACGACTTCGATAGGCTCGTTGAGGTCCAGGACTGTCTCCATTCCTCGTTGACCTCGCAACGACAACACAAGCACAACAACAGTTCCAGCAAAGACATCCTATTACCTACCTTCAGCACCGCGCCCAAGATAACCCGCGCAGCCCCTTGCGCGGTATTATTGTGATTCGCTTCTGTCGAATCAGCCATTGCTGCATTTTTTGTTGTTTCTTGACATCGTGGTTGTGGTTCTTTTCTCCCTCGAGTTTCATTGTTGTTGAATCGGCGCATCCGGGCCCCCCCCAGCCAATGTTTGTTGTTTGCTAGCCCACAAATTCCTCGACTCTACCTAAATCAACAACGTCCCCGTCTCTCATCTAAGTACCTACCGTACCTATGGAGTGTGAGTAAACTTTCTCCCTGTTTTTATTTTACTTTACTTCCTCCCCTCAAGCCTCCTCTGGCCAAGCAACAAACTCAATTCTCGATCCTCTCAATCACGACGCGATTCCCCTCGTTCCCCTCGGCCTTAACAAGCATAAAACTTTCTTGTCCTCCTTACAAAGAACCTTCTCCTCTCTCCATGTCCAAACTTGACAATTGTTGACACATCCTTGGACCATCAGTGGATAGTATTTCAGCTGCTGGGCAAACCCAAGCTCTGACAGCCCGTTCCTCCGTTCGATCGGCCAGACGCCCTCTATCCCAGGCTTCAACAGCTTCACTCAACAGCCTGGAGCAACCAAGCTTTGCCGACACGTCGGACATGTACTCCGGCCAATGGTTGCCCGATGAGCATGCCGCCCAGATGCTGGCGCATACTCATGGCCACGTTAAAGATATGGGCGCTGCCCAGATGTCGACAGACGAAATGTTGATGCAGGCTGCGACACATATGCAGGGTAACCAAGACTTCCCCATGAATGCGTCCATGGGCCACCATCCCTTGCAATACCAACAAAGACAACCTGCGCAACGGCATCCCCTTCCTGCTGAGCAGTACGGCAACAATGCCAGCTTTACGGAGGGGGAAAGCCAATTGGCAGAACGCGATGAAAACGACGAAGGCGATTCTCTCATGGCCGCTATGGTCGGAGCCCCGAGAGCCACGACAACTCGATCGAGCGCAAACAACGAGCTGGAGATGAGGCAACTGTTTGCTGCCAACAGACATCGTGCTCTCAATGAAGTGGCGCAAGAATTGCACGGCAATGAGCGAGGCCCCAACTCAGAGCGGACGCGACAGGTCTTTGCTATGCTTTGGTATGTCGTTGGTGTGTCAATTTATGACTGGGATACGCGCTGACCATAATAGGATCAACTCAGTTTGTGCCACGGGCAAAGGATCTGTCCCTCGAGGACGGGTATACGCCAATTACGCTTCCCAATGTGCCAATGAGAGAATAACTGTACTCAACCCTGCTAGTTTCGGGAAACTTGTTCGCGTATTATTCCCTGGTCTCAAGACAAGGCGGTTGGGTGTTCGTGGAGAGTCAAAATACCACTATGTGAACTTCACACTTCGTGAGGAAGCCGATATCCCTGAACATCCGATTCAGACGGCTCGCCCTACGTCTGAAGCCGCGACAATCACCCCGAACTTCAAGTCAGATATGGCCCTGCCTCGCATTATGTATACCTACTGACCAATGTTTAGCCAATCGCCAACCCTACCCAACAACAACATGAATCAAAATGCGCTCCTTTCACCTAATATCGGCACCGAAACGAAGCCTGTCGCAACCTCACGCCAATCCGGTTTCCAGTCCCACAGTCTATACAACGAACATATGATTAGAAATCTTGACAGTATCAACTCTACCAATACAAAGACCCAACTCGAGCTGGCTTTCCCTCCAGCGGACGAAAAACAAGGCGACCCCGCAGATCCTCTGCCTCTGCCTCCTATCGAAAGGTTCCTTCCTCCGAACACCGATCCTGATGCTGCCAAGTCTTTATCAGCATTATATCGCTCCCACTGTACATCGCTCGTCGAGTGTATTCGATACTGCAGGGAGAAGACTTTTTTCCATCTGTATACGTCTTTCCAGGGAACATTAACCATGCCCGTGCAGAAATTGCTTGGGAACCCAGCTTTGGCGGCTTGGATTGAGGAATGTGATTTTGTCCTCTATCAACGCATGATGACAATTGTCTCGCTCCTTACACTTCAAGTCGTGCCAAAGCAAGTGCTAGATGCTTTGAGGGCCATCTCGGATAAACTGGTCTACCACATTCGGGAGTCTTTCCAGGGCCAGCCCCAACATGTTCTTCGAGCCAAGGAAGCACCCGCAACATTATTTGCTGGACTTCTCGATCGTGCACTCAGAGTAAACTTGACGGCCCACGCAGCAGCGAACATGCTTGTATCTGCCCCGAATCGCACGCAGATGTATCTGGATTGGATCCACATGATCCGAGTTCGAAAGGTTGCCGAGTGCGTACCCACGCGAGGCATGGACGATGTAGTGAATGCTCTCATTCACGATATACGAACCCTCCTGAACCCTATCAACGTGCCCTACGAAATGGAGATCATCACTTTCTACGGAGAACTCGGCCAACGTAATGACCAGTCACTGGGTGATGAGAGCAAGAGCTCTACTCCTCCCAATGTTCTGGAGCCCTGGGTTGATTATCTCAAACGCCTTCCCGAAAAGTTCCCTTACGCCTCGCACACCGATATCGTGTGGTGTATCGAGCGTATCGGCACAACAGTGATGCGCGAGATCACAATGTCTGGAGGTAAGAGCTTCGGTTCTTGGTGGGTGACAAAAACATGGGTGGATGAGATGGTGAGCTTTTTGGTGGAGTCAGGAGGATTCATGAAGCAGAAGAGTAGCCAGATGACGGGGGCAAACACAGCCACCCCTCCTCCTCAGGCAGCGAAAGACAAAAGCCGACAAAATTCCCGATACAGCACTGGCAGCGATGAACTCAACCTAAGCAATGCGTCTCAGAACCAAGGGGAACGTGCGCCGTTTCCTCCCGCCTCCAACAAAGTGAATCAAAACTCGATGAACATGGGTGGCGGCGACATTCATGATGACAGCGGAATTGGGATTAGAACCCCCGAGGAAGACTTTCAGCTGGACAAGTTTGACTACGCCGGCACTGAAAACCAGGAGCATGACATGCTGACAGGAACGGAGTTTGCTACAGGCGACATGTAGAGCATTTGACACAGGGCCAGCATGGTTGTGTATTGTCGAGCTAATATGGAGGAGACTGGCGTTCTGGGGCTGAGACGGTTTATACCCTTTGGTGATTTAATGGTGTCCAGCAGTTCCGCAGAGAGAGGTCTGTCTTATTCTCGAATCAGACACGATGGGACGAGGGTACGAAGATACGATGATGGTCTTGGGATCCTGTGTGACTGGCAGAGGTCCATTGGAAGACGTGTTCAATTTTTGTGTTCATCTTATAATGCTTGGGATAAGGAGTCGCAGCATAACAGTACCTGGGTATGGCGTTTAGGTTATCCGACGAATCTGAGGATTGGTTGGACAAGAAAGGGTATGGCTGTCTGTTTGAGTATAGTACCCAGTAATTGTTTTCATGGGAAAATCCAAGTAATATCTACTGATCTACCAACAATGGTCACTGACCTAGTTCCTATCTGCTTGGCTTTCGACTCTGCTAGTCTAGTTGACAGGGCAAAGTTCTGAGTTTGATTGGTTGATTTATGTCATGTATGAGTGATCTGCTACTGATGAGGATGGATTTCTGATGTATAGTCATGTCACTATGGCCTCTCTATATACTATTCCCAGTATTACTCTGCCTTGTCTTTGGGCCCTTTCACTCATCGAAGCAAGCCAATAGACTGTATGGTTGTAAAGCAAAGGCTTCTATAGTGGTATATGCCTCTAATATGGCCTCTCGACTTCCCTACTGGGGTCATGGTCGGGGATTGCTTACCACTAGCGCTGTGGGGAACGAAGCCAAACCAAGAAAAAAAGAAGGGCCAGAGCCGAAGACGGAACATGGAACCAAGGCCGAGTCATACAGAGGTAGAGAAATACACGGCTGGTAGCTTTCTTACCCTTGTGGATGAGCTGTTATTCGGAGCTCACTTCGGTCTTGTTTCTGATGACTGTGCAATGGCATGACAGAGTAAATGGATATAAGGATGATCTCTCATCGTTGGGTGTGTTCTAAGAAACAAAAACTCTGTTGTTGATCTTGTCGACCGCATCCAATTATCTTGAACCTTGTCTCCGTTCCCGGACGGGTTGTACATTCATATCCAGCTTTCGAGATTGGTGGAATCTTGATACGATATTTGTATAACCTCAAGGACACGTCCACTTTACTCAAGTTCATTCTTTAATCTTTTATATATATATATTACAAGATCAATCTTGAGGTATACACAAAGGTTACCGACACCACAACCAGCTTCCAGTCGACCATTTCTGTCAAGAAACAGCCACATCATATCAGCTTTCTCACATTACATTACTCAGTGGGTTCATTCTCGTTTGAGAAATACGGAGGTGACTCGGCGCTTGTCCGTGGGTACCTACTTCAACTCACTCAGTGGGCTGTACTGTCCGGACGGCATCGGTACCTTAATTTATTAGTGCCTCACTCAATTGAGAAACTTTTTTTCCCTCGTTCGCTCTGTTACTCAGCCCGGAAAAAAACGAACTCCACCACCGCCAACAGTTCATCGTCAGCAACTACCAGCCATTGAATTGGATCCACGTTGAAAGGATTTATTTTCTTGTCTGTCTTCACCTTATTCTTATATAATACACATCAAACAGCAACTATGGGAAGTCTTTCGCACAGCAATTCGCCGTCCCTTGGCTGGGTGGTTCAAAAGTTTGGTGGTACAAGCGTGGGAAAGTTCCCGGACAAGGTTTGTTATTCCCTCTTGTTGATCCTCGGAGAAGCACTATCTCTGTTGTTTTATACATGGTGCTAACAAAAATGTTCTAGATTGCAAAGGATATTGTTAGGTATGAAATCACTTTGTGAATTATGAGTATTGGGGAAGAGCATGGAATGAGATTGCGGGGAGTTGATTCAGAAAAGTCATGTCTGACATTGTCAATAGAGCCACTTTGTCTCAGAACAGAGTCATCGTAGTATGCTCTGCGAGAAGTACTGGGAAGAAGGCCGAGGGTACCACCAGCCGGTAAGTTTTGATGATCTTTTCCTTTACTGGAAAGTAATTGGAATTGAGATTGATTAAATACTGACCATGAAATAGACTATTGGCTGTCTATGTCAAGCTGAGAGGTGTCGGTGCTGCCATATGCTCCGATGAGGAGCAGCAAAACGAATTGGTCGAGCAGGCTCGCGGCCTGATGCTCGACATTTGCAACGACCATGTCTTTGCCGCTGAATCATTCATCAGGGACCAAGCTCTCCGTGAGTCTCTCATTCAGACTATCAGGGATGAGTGTCAGGAGCTGGTTGAGTATATTGTGGCTGCCAAGCGATTCAACCTCGAGATCAACTCAAGAGCAAAGGACCGTGTTATTAGCTTCGGTGAGAAGTTGAGTTGTCGCTTCATGACGGCTCTTTTGCAGGATGTGGTGAGTACTCATTTGAATTGTGCTGCGCGAATTTCCAGACCGCCTAGAATACATCCGGTTTGGATAATTACAATGGAGAGACCATATTTCCTCCGTTCAAGGACATCCGCATGTGTTTCTGTCGGGGCCGGACTTTCATAGCATGCACTCACTTATTTGCGCTGTTCAAATACTGACATCCAGCGTAGGGCGTTGAATCCGAATACGTTGACCTCTGCGACTCATTCCACTATGATGCCGCAGGCCGTCTCGACGACAAGTTTTACCGCACAGCTTCTGAGGCTTTCACTCGCAAGATAGTCGCTTGTGAAAACCGTGTTCCAGTTGTCACTGGTTTCTTTGGAAATGTCCCTGGCAGTCTCATCGATGGTGACATTGGCCGTGGCTACACTGATCTTTGCGCCGCCCTGCTCTCCGTTGGCGTCAAGGCCGAGGAGCTGCAAGTTTGGAAGGAGGTCGACGGTATCTTCTCTGCCGATCCCTCCAAGGTTCCCACAGCACGCCTACTCTCATCTATCACTCCATCTGAAGCAGCTGAGTTGACCTTCTATGGCTCAGAAGTCATTCACCATCTCACCATGGACCAAGTCATCCGAGCTGAGCCTCCTATTCCTATCCGCATCAAGAACGTCAAGAACCCTCGTGGTAACGGCACCATTGTTGTTCCTGATCGCATGCGCACTGCTAGCCACCAGCTTACACGCGGTTCTCCCACTCCCAAGCCTGAAGCCGACCACCGAAAACCAAAGCGACCTACTGCCGTCACCATCAAGGACCACATCAGCGTCATCAACGTGCACTCGAATAAGAGATCGATCTCTCACGGCTTCTTCGCCCGTGTCTTTTCCATCCTCGACCACTACTCCATCTCTGTCGATCTCATTTCCACCTCCGAGGTGCACGTTTCTATGGCCATTCACGCGAGCAGCCAACAGGTCGAGGCTTTTGGCAATGCCACCGCGGAGCTTGCTGATTGCGGCGATGTGAGCGTACTCACCGATATGGCAATTCTGAGTCTGGTTGGTGCTGAGATGAAGAACATGGTTGGTATTGCAGGACGCATGTTCTCTACTCTTGGTGAGCACAACGTCAACCTCGAGATGATCTCCCAAGGTATGTATCTGCTTTGATATTCTTGTATGAAGGTTAAGCTAATATGAAACAACAGGTGCTAGTGAAATCAACATCTCTTGTGTGATAAGTGCACGGGATGCTACTCGCGCTATGAACGTGTTGCATACCCATCTCTTCACGTTTCTTGAGTAAATGAAATGAGAATACGCATAGCATAGTAGCACAGGTGGCATTTGCATGCGGCGGGAGTTCCATTGGTGCTTCTGAGCAGTCATGAGTACTTCTCAAGCGGGTATTGGCTATCATATTAATGGTGTTTGTGGAGTTTTGCTGGTAAAAAATTGGTCTAGAGGTAGTTATTTATGGTTGAATAGCATTAAGGAATGGTAAATGGATTTACAATGGTAAATACCCAACACTTCCTTACTTATCAATGGATACAAAATATACATATATATAGCATCCATATGACAACAGTATACATCGCTGTTGTTTGCATTAAAACGTGTGGAAATGCGAGGATACAGGGTAAGCTTCAACGCCTTGTTAGTGGAGATGATGAAGAAGGTCCCTCACCTGCCGTTGATGATGCGGGGCATTTGCAGATTGCGATACCCCTGTCGGAGCTAGAAACACGGACCGAGCAGCAGCTTCTCTTGGTTATTGGTAGGTACATATAAGTTGGCCCAACTTACCTTCCAAGATACTTCCACTACTATCTCTCAAATAACTCAAACTCAACATCTCGGGTTTTTGTGGTGAACATCATCCAACGACGAAATACGACCCCCAATAAGCAACTCGCAAGCTCGATTCCCCCTCCAATGTCGGTGTCTCTTTACATACAGAGTCCAGCTGCCACATGCTAGACTAGACTACTTCAACTGGACGACCTAACGAATTGACCGCTGCCTCATGGCATCGAACAAGATACGATTGATAAGCGGACTACGAGGAGAATCGCGCCCGGAAAACATAACCGGAGGCGCCGTGCATTAAGACAACAACCCGAATCGCAGTACATAAACACCATCAATCATGTACCGTTCCAAGACGGGTGCTGCCAACCGGGGCAGCATCCTGAGCACCCTCAAAGCGACTGAGATGCTGGATACAAAAGCCAGTCTTCCTGCGGGTACGAAAGATTTCGCGATGACGAGAACAAGCCCCTGCGACTAACATGATGGACAGAGATCTTGGTGACCATCCTTGACTACCTACCAGTCGCCGATCAGATGCGCTTCGCCCGAGTATCACACCGCATGCGAGATATGGTATACGACGATACACGGTGGGTTTCCAGATTAAAGAGTATGGACTGCTGGGACGAAATCGAGGCTCGGCGTCGATTCGAAGAGGCGGTGCGACGAAGACGAGAATCTGCCAACATCGCCGCAAAACAGGCCAAAGGAATTGCGGTCCCTGCGCAACCTGTGGGAACAACGCTATTCGATGCGTCGTTGGAGGAGGCCAAGAATCGTGCTGTGGCTGATATTCGTGATGGGTTCGAAACAATGGCGGTGGGGGCTTCGACCAACCCCGATGAAGACCCCGCAGCATATTTAGATGTCTTCAAGAAAGTGAAGAGTATTCGAGGTGGCGCAAGGCATGAGTATGGAAAGATTTACGGTGCATTGGCACCTTTCTACTTTGATCTTGCGAGGGCCAAGTCTCATGCGGATCCCATCATCTTCCAGGCGTTTCGCGATCCGGAGAAGCAAGCGCAAATGCTCGCTAATCTGAAGAGGTTCGCTCATAGTGATTGGTCTCCTGGATGCCATGACCGAGAAGAGAAACTGTCGAGTATGATGGGCATTTTTGAGAGTGCGGTTCTTCGAGAGTTCGAGCAAGGTTACGAATTCTGGGATGTGGACGGTCGAATGCATCGTTATGCACATGTCTTGCATACGCTTGACGGCGCGACGGGGGGCGTCGACCTCTTCATTCATAAGCACCCTATCTTCAACGACAATGAGTTATTGGTGGTAAACCCCATGGACTGTCTTAACAAGGCGACAGAGGAGGAACACATCGTACTCGAACCTTCACGGCTATTCTTCGAGATGCTGCTTGCCAAGGTCAATGAGCAAGCTTCGGTCATGGAACGCATCTTTCCCGAGCCTGCAAAGGTATTCTGGAGTTTTGTGGAAAAGGTGAGGGAGGATATTATCATGGAATATGCAACACCGTTATTCGATGAAGCCCACGAACGTACTATGGCAGCCTATCTAAAGGCCGTGTCCGGTGTTTTCGAGCAGACACTACTATTCTTCCAATCCCTTACACCCCCTGAGGGATCAAAGAGGGATGTTAAGGAGATGGCAAAGGAGCTTTCATTACGCGTCTTCGAACCTCACCTCGACCTATACCTTCAAGCTGAGTTGGAATTCTTTACAGATCATGCTGAGACAGAAGTCGCGAGCTGGGAGAAGAAGCTTTCCGAACAGGATTCGACTCTCGAGTCTTTCTACATGTCAAACATCAACCGTTCGGCCGATAAGAAGGACTTTTTGAGTTCCTTCAAAAAAGTCGTCATGATGCCAGTTACTGTCCTTCCCAGCTTTCCCAAAGGCTCCCCTTTTGCAACAAATAAACCTTCATCGACGAAGCCAGCAATGTCGGCGTCTAAAGAGTTGAATGGCACAGGGTCGTTAACACCTCAGCCTTCACGACCTGAGACACCTAGCTTGGGTCTCGATGGCCGAGGAAGCCCCTTACCTGCTCAGGCACCCACAGACGAACTCGCAGCCAAGGCTGCTATCATGGCATCAAAGCTGGAGGGTATCAAGTCACTATTTAGTATTGAGGTCGCACTCAATCTGGTACACGCTGCCAAAACTAGTCTAGGCCGTGCTTCTGTCTTTATTAATCTTGGCGGACAAGCCGGAGGAGAAGCGCGAGAGCAATGCGCGACCATATTCGTGGTGTTGCTTCGAATTCTCGGACAGAAGCACGTCAAGACGGGCTTTGACATGGCTGTTGACCACTTATCGCACTATAACCCAAGAGAAGTTAATGACCACAACAAAGCGGGTGTGGCACCTCTTGTTACTTTTATCGAGCTCGTCAACGTAGGAGACTTGATCTCGCAGATGATTGACGTCTTCTACGAGCAACAACTCGCTGCTCCCAAGATCGCCGACCGCAACGATTTCCTGGATCCAGCAGGTCTGGCCAAGAAGAAGTTTGAGCAGATGCTCGACGAGAGTGTTGCTGCTGGTCTCAATAAGGGTATCGATGTCCTAATGGACGAGGTTGAGTATCTCCAAGGTACAACTCAACCGCCCACAGACTACAACCCGATTGATCCCTCAGCCCCTACCTCTTCCTCTGCCTTTGGCTCTGGATTTGGTGGTGGCTCCAGCACCGTTGAGAAACCAGCCGCATCCGCTGCAGAGCCTGACATTGGCCCTACAGCCACAGCCAAACGTATCGTTGAGCTTGTGTCATCACATACAAAAATGTTAGTTGGTACGACTGACAAGTCTATGCTTGATGTATTCAATGGCGAGGTTGGTCTGCGCCTCTTTACAGCCATCTGTAAACACCTCAAACGCCAACGTATCAGCACCGAGGGCGCAATCACTCTCATCGCTGATATGAACATTTACTACGAGTACATTAGAACCCTGCGCAACGCAGATCTGCTCGCCTACTTTGCTGCCCTGCGTGAGCTAAGTCAAATCTTTCTCATTGATCCACGACACGCGCGCGAAATGGCCACTGTTATTGCGGATGGCGACCGTTTTGGCGGTGTATTCCGTGCCGAAGAAGTTTACGAGTATGCGCAGAGGAGAGCGGATTGGTACCAGGTCAGAAAGAGCGTCGAGAGAGCTATGTATGGAATGGAGTGCTCGCTCATGTGAGCAGTTCGGATGAACACTATTCGTTTGGATACATTTACGAGGAAAAACGTCGATATTATGAAGATATGTCAGGGTTGAGTGTTTGGATAGGAGAGATATCAATGATCAAATTTACGAGTATGAAGGATCTGAGTATCTAATAGAATTCCCCTTTTGAATCATTTTGTACTATTTCTAGATGTGCGTATTGCTCACCTTGTGCATTACCAAACGCCAAAGAATGCCCATGAATTACATGCCATATTTCATATGCCCATTATGTCCGCGCCGAATCTACTCATGTCTATTTCATACCGCCAAAATCGAGCTTACGAGCAACCTTTGAACCTCTGTCGTCGTCAATCACGCCTGGACGACGCTTGAGATCAGCACCCATCTTGTCGTCGGCTCCTGTACCGCCCTTGCGAGGGAGGTCCTGCTTGCGTGTGGGCTTGGGCTCAGAGTGCCACCAAGGGTGCTCGAGCATACCACGGGCAGTGATGCGCTTCTTCGGATCCAGAATAAGGGTCTTCATGAGCAGATCTACACCATCGGAACCAACTGTACCGAATCGCATCTCGTACCAGTCCTTCCCACGCACGGGGTGTTGCCCGGGAACAGCATAGCCAGGAAGTTTAGTAACGCCAGGCCAGATGTCGTCCGTCGGAGTACCAACGAGCTCGCAAACGAGACGGACCTGGTCGAGATCTGTATTTCCAGGAAGATAGGGCGCACGCATGACGAGCTCGGCAAAGACGGTACCAACGGACCAGACATCGACTGCGCCGCTGTAGTGCTTCGCGTCGAAGAGCAGCTCAGGGGGTCGGTACCATCGAGTAATGACGCGCGAGGACATGAGCTGATGGGGATCTGCGAAGCTGCGCGCCAGACCAAAATCAGCAAGCTTGACCTCGCCGTCGTCCGCGATCAACAAGTTGTTTGGCTTGATATCACGATGGAGGACAAAGTTCTCGTGGCAGAACCAGACAGCGCGAGTGAGCATGCTCATCCAGGTTTTGATGTCTGCAGCACCGTAACGGACGGATTCGGTATCGCGGATGAGCATTTCCAGGTCGCCTCGGGGCAGGTACTCGAGAACGAGGTTGAGGTTCTGATCTTTGGAGGAGAAGACAGAGAGGAGCGAGATAATGTTGGGATGAGAGAGCTCCTGGAGATGCTTCAATTCGCGGACGGCGTCGGGAGCCATGCCTTCGTCATATTCTTTCTGGACCTTGATCTTCTTGATGGCCACGAGGGTGCTGGGCTTTGAGCGGAGGTGGCCCAAGAAAACTACGGCGTAGGTACCTTCACCTAGCTTCTTGCCTGAATAATGTTAGGGTTGATTATCATGAATTGTCGAATATTCCGTACCCTTGACATATTTGCGCTTCTCTTCATCGTTCATCTGCTCCGCGAGATCGAGTGTCGTAGGGATGCTCGTGGGCGCAGGCGCAGAAGTAACAGGAGGCATAGGCGTTCCATTGGAAGAAGAGGTTTGCGAGGTGACATTCTTGAGGGGCGAAGAGATCGCGCGCCCGAGGGTTTGCGCCTGACCGGCCTCAGTCGTATGTGTTACTACTGGTGAAAGCGCCATGTTGGATGCAGAACAAAGCGACAATCGGGAAAGGAGCTGGAACGGCCAGCTGTAGCGCTATAGAGAGCCCTCGTGAGGGCGGGGAATCATGCGGAAGTTACAGGCGGGCGAGTGAGCGAGTGCGCGTTGATGCGCAAAAGATGGACGTGATTCGAGGTTTGGTGTTGGGGTTATTGAGTCGATGATAGTCTAATGGAGGAAGCTTAAGATCCAAGCTTATCGTTATCGGAAATTCGAGATCGGGACGTCGGAGCTTGAGATGCCGATGCGTCGAGGTACGTACCGACACTGTCGACTTACACGAACCTCGAATCTACAACTCGCCTCTCATTCTTGTTACCTTACCAACATGTCGAGCACGCGAAAACGATGTTATAACGGTCGTATCTTGCTACGCGATCGTGTTGGTACTTACGTGTAATTCCTCCCAGCAACAGGTGGCAATATGGCACAACGCCTTCGGACTCCCCTCAAAGTATATCCCGTGTCGTTACTAGAGCAAAGTTGCTCTTCGCGAGTTACGTGAAGGCATCGTGAGGAGTATAATCTGACTCTTAAGCCTCAATGGACTGATGACGAGTCCTGTACGACTCTACTGGCATTGCTACCGCAAAGGAACTTCGATATGGGCGTGCTTCCCCTCAATGAAAAGCCCCAACGTTTCCGTTGTTGTAGAAACTTGAGCCATGACACGACCGGTGCTTAATGGCAACGGCCCTGTGCTAGAATCTGCGCGTTTTATTTGAGGGAATCGCTAGGACTTTTTGCAAAGGATCACATCTTCGCCTTCAAAGAGGCTGATCAAAGGGCCCAGGTTTCGGCCACTGAAGTCTTGATAGACATGTGTCGATGATTCCATGATCGAAGCATAAAGGGACAGTCGATTGGAAAAGAGATGACTTAAGGCGACACGGTGAATTTATTTAAGATTGCAACTTGTCCGCCAGTTTGATTCAGTTCAAGTCATTGGCACCATTCTTCTTTAACTTGAAGTTCTTATTGCACATTCTCTGAATTCCTTTTCTTTTTGTTTCGGAAGTCTTTACCATGAGACTGTCCCTCCCTTTCGTTGCGCTTTGCGCAATCCCTGCTGCCGTCGGTATGGCCATTCCCGGCGGCTCCAAGGATGTCGAGAGCAGCGACTACAACAAACACCATGAACAAAAACATCATGGAGAGCATCATCATGATGTTCATAAAGACCATGAGCACCACAAGCATAAGCATGACCATCTTCATCCCTATGAGCATATTCATCATGTTCACCACAAGCATCCCATCAAGCCTTGCCATATCCTCACCAAGGAAAGGGTTTGTAAGGACTTCCATCATCTCACCAAGGAGGTTGAGAAGGTGATCCATGTTGTCAAGTCTAAGGACTGCGGCAATGATGAGGGCTGCTGGAAGGTGTGTCGAAACGATACCCTAGACAAATCTTGATGAGACTAACACATGGGATATAGGGTGTGGTCTACCACATCTACAAGCTTGAGCATCACCTTGATGTCTACGACAAGGAGATCGACTACACTACACTTCAGAAGTGTTTCGGCTGCGATAAGGAGCATTATGTTGTTGACTGTTACCTTGAGGTGCGCCCCCTCTGTATTGGAAAGTCCTTGGAAAGATCATGCTAAAACCGCTTGACAGTATGCCAACGCCCTGATCCGTCTTCTCAAGGTGCTCAAGCATAAGAGCAAGTATCTCGAGGGTGAAGTCGATCGCCCTGTCCTCACTTCGATCAACAGTCTCCGATCTGCCAACTATGTAAGCCAGGTCTGCTTTGCCATTCATTTATCCATGCTGACACACTTTTTAGGCTCTGACCTATGAGATTGGCCGTCGCATCAAGGGCAAGAAGGCGCTCAAGACCATCATGGAGAAGCAGGGCGCCAACGATGGCAGCACCAAGGGTAGCGTCATGGAGGCCTTCAACAAGTTCACCTACACTCCTTTGATCACCGGTAACGACTTTGAGAACAAGGGCTCCTACAACTCTTACGAGAACAAGTACGAGGAAGAGAAGAAGGACTACAAGCACCACGATGAGTATGACCACGATGAGTATAAGAAGGACGACTACAAGCATGGTCATGAGTACAAGCATGACGATGGCTACGAGCACAAGTCGTACGGAAAGGATGAGTACAAGAAGGACGATTACAAGCATGATGATGGCTACAAGCACAAGCACGATGAGTACAAGCGTGCTGAGCCTCATTATAACCATCTTTCTGTGCGTGACTACAGAGATCCTCGATCCGCTCACATGGACAATTACTCACAGAAACCCAGTAACGACCATTATGTCAAAAGCCCCTATGATGCTTATCACGACCCGGAGAGGGAGGAGGTGTATAGGGGAAGATACAATGAGGAGAAGGATGTGTATAGGGGAAGATATGATGAGGAGGAGAGGGATGTGTCTAGAGGAAGATATGATGAGGAGGAGAGGGAGGATGTTTATAGGGGAAGATATGATGATGAGGAGGAGGAGAGGGAGGTGTATATGGGAAGATCTGATGAGGAAGAGATGGAAGCAAAGGATATTCGGGAGTCCCGACGATATAAGCAGCATCACCTGCAGAAGTATCGTACTCCTAGTTGGAAGCAGAAGGTACCAGGGACAATGCAGAAGTGGTACTCGAACTCGCCTACGCGCAACTCTTATAACAGCCCGACCTATGATCGCAACGAGCTTTATTGGGGTTGAGGTCGAAAATGGTTTCATAATACTGTTGTAACTAGAACTAGGTATCTGAATGTTACAAGATTATTATGATTGGAGGATGACTCGCGGGATATCAAATCTGCTTCAGCTCATGATTCAAAAACTAAAGAGGGTGTCTCCACTTATCGACGTCGTTGGTTGAGGCTTATTTTTTTTTTCGGGCTCTAACGATGTTAAAGTCGGGTCTCATGATGTAATAATCCAATGATGTCATTTTCTTTACAGCGCTCTATAATTCCTTCCTCAGTTAACCATCACTAAATAGTCTGCATGACAAATTCTCCTTTTAGACTGCCCAAGGTGTAGTAGACAGCCACTTTACTAATCGATTGTTCTTTTCTTCTGCGCCACAGAGATCTGTAATTCACTGCCGAATCACCCCCTGTCTTGCCGCGTAAATGCCAAGTAACTACAATAACTCATAGCCATGCTTGGCTTTCTTCCGCTGTGACTGCGCGCTTACAAGTACAAGTGTAAACAACAAGGCTGAGAGGGACAAGGTCAAGTCAGGAGCCGGTTTTATATCCCGGCTCCGCGGGACAGTCCGTGGATCCGAACAACAACTCTTTCAGTTATGTCACTATCCTTCTTGTAGTGGAGTTTTAGGTTTCTCATGTATGACGATCATATAGCCAGGGGACTAAAACATTATTGCTAGTCCTCCCCAGCCCCGGCGGCTGATGAAGCAAAAAGCTTGGAATAATTAAGGGACCTCAAGTTGCGTAACTGGGACCCATTGCCAAGTATTATAATACCCCATTAATACCCTGGCTCCCTTTAACCATTTGTTCCCTCGTATTATCTTTCTCTCTTCAATTTCATTTCATTTATTCTAGGAATTCATTCCGTTTCTGCTCGTTCCTGCCAAGAACGAGAAGAAAAAAAAAGTCAGCTGTTGTAGCTGCCGCATTTGGCCATACCCGTCAATTCATATAAAACCACCAAGAATTGCATTGCATCATACCACAACATAAACATAAACATAAACATAACCTAACCAACATACGACAATGGCTGTTAAAGGCGTCTTTTCATACTGGGTATGTCAATTTCTCTCATCCAAATAAATCTCACTAACAGAAATCAGTGGTTTCCTGTCCTGTCGGGTCTAGTATGGCTGGGCATGCTTCTGGGTCTCCTGCTCGAATGGCGAGTTAACCAGAACGGTCGTCGATATCCTACTCAGTCTCGCTATTCCGATGTCGCATACATTTCCAACGTCGGCGCTGACCGCCTGTGGCCGCTCTTCATCACTGGATGCGTTCTCACCTCTATCTTCCTCGACGCTGCTTTCCTCTCGGAACGATGGCTGCGACACCGCGGTCGCCTCGTGCCCAACAGGACCCTCATGGAAAAGATCCTGACTTGGCTCTCAATTTTCTTTGCTGCGGTTGGCACTGTCGGACTTATCTGCTTGTCCATTTTCCGAACTGGTAGATATACCAAGTTGCATCATATGTTTTTGGCTCTCTTTATTGGAGGCTATCTAATCTCTGCTGTCTTTATCTGCTGGGAGTATCAGCGTCTTGGAATCAGTAAGTTTTGCTCTGTGCAAACTCATGTGGAACCTCTTACTAACCACTCTGCTCAGACTACCGTGAACATCGCGTCCTTCGCATCTCCTTCTGGGTCAAACTCACCTTTATCATCGTCGAGGTGGCCCTCATCATCGCCTTTGCCGTCACCAGCCGCGTTAAGCAGCGAAACGCCGCTGCCATTCTCGAATGGGTCATCTCATTCATCTTTACCTTCTACGCCATCTCCTTCGTTATTGACTTGTACCCTGCCATCCGCACAAAGAGCCACCACAAAAGGTACCAGAACAAGTTCGTGCCTTCTGCCATTGCTGATTCCAGCAGCCCAAGCAACGAAGGGTCGCGCAGCAACATCAACGAACGAAACGATGTTGAGATGGCCCAAAACGGTCATCCCCCTAGAGACTTTTAGACCAAGCCAAACCGCATGCGGGCATCGTTCGCTCTGTACCTCCCCCATATAACATCAGTGATTACACGACATACTTATTGGCACGGTATCACTTAACTTTACTCAACTTTGTTGACATACACAACGTCTCATATTACATGGACTTACGTCGGAATGATTCCCCTTTTCCTCTTCCCTTTGCATGGCGTTTGGATTGGAAATTAGCTCGTTTTACAATAAGACAGGCTTGCATAATGTTTTTATTACATAGGTCGTCCAAATAGATGGATCTGTCAAAGCACCGAGTTACGTTTTTCTGGACAAGAATAGAACAATTTGTATTATCAACCCGTGTCTACTATGTGTTTGTTAAATTTATCCTTCTGTCATGATACTTGTAATTGCGTCTCACATACCCATTCCTCATCTATTCGAACCCTTACGGAAGCTTCGGATTCAACAACATGGCTATGACATCAATCTTGGTATCCCCCAAGAAATACTGCGTCATAGCTCGAACAAAGCACAGGAACCACACCAACGAATTAGACAGTCTTTTTGACTTAGAATACTAGTCTTTTGTAATACAGTAATTAATATCGTAGTAGCCAATACTTTATCATAACGCTGTGCTGCTAACAGTACCAAGAATCAAGAATCAAGAAACGGGGAAACCCAATTCATGCGCCAAACACAAGTCTATCCACCTATCCAACCCAGTTCATTATGTCCACCCGATTCATTATGTCCGTCTATCTCAACATATCCAATCCTCCTTCAATTGTCCAAGTTTTCTCTAAACCTAGAGTCCCTTGAAGGACTGTGACTTTCCCGCGCAGCAGGGTCCTTGATCACAGGGGGAGGTGTGATGGCAGGGACCTGATCGTCATCATCAGAATCACTGCTCACAGGGCTCACCCCTCGTGAATCATGCAGTGCATCCCGTTCGCGGTCGCTCGACTCGCCATTGGTGCCGCGGCCAGCAAGTGCGACATCTCGCATGCTAGTCGCCCGGTTATCAAGACTTGTAGCACTCTGGTTGGTGTCAGGGTCTCTGAGAGCGGCACCACCAACGAAGCTTCCTCTCTTTTCACCCTGACTCTCACGGTCTTTCTCTCCAAGAGACTTGCCCCTTGAGAAGCGGTTCTTGATCCATCCTTTGACCTTGGACGTTGGCGATGCTGCATCACTGGGCTTTCTTCGACCTCGCTCAGCGGTGCCCGGCTCCGTATCAATGGCTGCTGGCGCATTCGGCTCAGTTGAACCGGTGCCAGCTGCAGCAACAGGGGAAGATGCAGCATCTTCACTTCGAGTGCTGTCGCCATCATCAATGGCTTCCTCGCCAGAGACGGCGGTGTCACCCCTGGCCTTTTGTTGCTCTTTGGCCAAGCGCCTTTCTTCCGCTTTAGCAGCCTTTTCCTCGGCCTTCTTGGCCTTGTACTCCTGCTTTTCTTGATCTGTTCGACGTCTTAGCGGGAATCATGGTTACTCATTTCATTAAACATACCTTTAAGCTTCTTGGTGATTTCCTTGATCTCACGCTCACGTGCCTTTTGCTTCTCCTGTTCAGCTTTTCTGGCTTCTTCTTCCATCTTGAGCGTAGCCAATCGTTCCCGTTCGATTTCGGCCTTCTCATTGATGTCGTCCAAAAGAGGTTGCATTCTTCTGGCTGCAATGGCATCAACATCATGAGGATCCATGAATTTTCCACCTCCAATGTCAATTTTACCCTTGTTTTCATTGCGGCTTTCGTGACTAGCATTGGCCAGCTGATGCGCCTTCACTTCCCACTCGCTCATCAGAGTCGGGTTGACTTGACCAGTCTCATTGTATACCTTCTCGTCCATGCCTTGCAGACGAGCCTTGACGTTACGTTGTGCCGCAGCCAGCAGCGCGTTGCGGTCGTCTTGACGCTTCTTCTGATCAACCTCTGTAAGCTTATTGGAAAAGAGCGACATCTGTTGACGGATCTTCTCTGACTGCTGACGGTCTTGCATGTCACCATCACTAGAAGATCGACGACGTAATTTGTTCAATGTGAACCGCCGCTTCGGAGTTGACGCATCGTTTCCGTAGTATGACTGGAAGTCTCGGTTCTTCTGGTGTTCCTGTTCGAGTTTCGCCAGTCGTTCCTGTGCCTGCTTGTATGCAGCATCTTGTAGGTTGACGTATGGCTTAGGCTGTGCCACATCAGAGTCTCGTCCGTGATTCTCTTTGGCCTCGTCGATAACCTTTTGCTGGGAAAGGTACATCTTTCTGGCCATCGCGACCGCTGATGCGTGAAGTTGCTCGTTGTTTTGTCGCTCATCCACCTCCGGCTTGACCGGAGGGTTAGACGTGAACATGTTACGGGTCATGGTAGTAACTGGTACGGCACCTCCGTTCTCGGTCGCTGGCCTGGATTTCATGCTCGCCTTATGCGCAAGGGTAGCTCCACTGAGGGCATCGGGTCGGGTATTAGACTGTAGCGATGGTTGGACGAAATTATCAGGAGCTGATGGTGTAGATTTAGCCCGACGTCTTGTAGTTGACATGGCTCCTTTGGCTGCAGCAAGAGACTTTTGCCCCTGTAGCGAAGTATCGGATGATCTTGGATTAGCTTGTCGCATGGAGTTGGTTCGATTTGTATTAAATGCTTGGGTGGCAGCCGAGTTTCCCCATCCTTCATGAGCCTTGCGTTGACTTGATGATCGGTTCAATGCAGCGTTTGCAGAGCCGACAGCTTGAGTAGCAGCAGAATTCCCCCATCCTTCATGAGACTTTTGCTGGCTTGGTGTATGGTTTAATGCGGCGGTGGCTGAACCAACGGCTAGAAGTGCGGCCTTGTGGCCATCGGAGTTGGATGCTGGCTCCCATGTTGGTGCCATTTTGTAGTTCTTTGCTAATGCGGCGGCTGCGGATGCCGATGACGTCTTGTCGGGTTTCCAAAGTTCGATCGGCTTTTGGTTAGACCATCCAAGAGAAGCGGCAGCACTTGCAGCAGCACCGTCAGGACGAAGGCCAGCAGATGGATAACTAGGAAGATCTCGGGGATCTGCGTATTTGAGACGACCCGAGTTGTTGGCTCCTACGCAGGATATAAGTGTCAGAATGGGCAGGGCCACGCCGCAGGCGGGATGACGAGTGTCAGCCATAAGAAACTTGGGTACATACCTGGGGCCGTTGCCGGCTGGGACTGGATCATGGTTGGTTGCTGGGATGTGCTGGTGGGCATGGTGATGCAGGTAAATAGAATGTTCGCTCAGCTATTCGTATTGGAGCGACGAGTGGATGCTGCGATGGTGATCGCGATGCGCCCAGCGCGTGGGGAAGAGTCTTTTGAGGGCTTTTCGCAGCGTCTTGGGATGGGTTTCCAAGGATCTTGGCTGACTTGATGTCGTATATCGTTGATATCTAATTGACCGTATCTGGCTTATACATGGGTATGCCGGATATTCGTCTCCAGCGGGAATTGCTTGACTTGTGGACCCGACAGTGTTGTCTCTGCAGGGATATGAGTAGTAAGTATACAATGCTTGAGGATCTGGTCGTGTAGGTTGTATATGGTATATCAGGTCATGGACTGTAAGTAGTAGCAATGTAGAAGAGATGGGAAGGGGGAACAAGAGTGAGGAATACGGGTAAAGCAAGATTTATTAGACTAAGACGATAAACGATGATGCTGTCAAATGAGACCCTCGTGGCGTCGGCATGGGAGTCCTCACTCTAATGCTCATGCTAATGATAATGGCGTCGTTGGCCCCGAGACGGTGCTTTCCTTCCTTTCCTTCAAAGGCAAGCATACGTCAGGGTCACTGCCGTAGCTCTTTCCCTTCCCGGCCCTGCGATGCGCTACCCCAGATAGTGCTAGTTGTGACGTCACATAGTCCTTGGCGATGATCTCAGGTGTTGACGCTAGTTGTTAGCCTGACACAGTGCTAGGATGTGTTAGTCACTACTTCTTCAGCTTTGAGTGCATTTCTTCCGCTTGAAAGCGGTCATGATGAGGGTGAAAATGGAATAGCTTCCAAAATTGTCTGTCCTCTTTAGCCCCCCGACAGCTCAAATAGACACCTTCATGTCTCATTAGCTACTCACTATCATACCACGAATCAAGCGAATGTTACCTCACCGCTATCAATCCGCACTGTACTAGACTAGTCTATCGATTTTTTAGCTTCCGGCCTTCATGGGAGGACATATTTCTTCCTATTGGCATTATCTTGAGATTGGCTAAATTAAGGCATCGACATATAAACCTTGGATACGAAAAGCCTCCAAGCTAGAGGGTATCTCAGATCTAGAGGCGTCTTCTTTTCAGAACCTTTACCCCAATAGGAGACCAGAAACCAAGTCTTGCTTGTGCCTGAAACCTTGGCCTTCACCTGAGGATCAACGGTGCGTCTTGTCTTTCTTTTGTCTTAGTTACGGAATGGCCCCTCGGTGTTTTCGGCATTGACATTGAGATCGACGCTGCTTGTCGCTGTTTTAGTCTGTTTTAGCCCTCTTTTAGCGGCTGAGTTGAACCCTCCGATCTCTTGCGGCGCTTTTGGCTCGGTTGATCGACCTGAAAAATATGGTTTCACTTTCATGTCTGGCCTGTGTTACACTACACATGAACTATTATTCCGGCTTGTCTTCTGTCTGTTGATTTGCACAGCCCCGAGGCCACGACGAGATCACATCATTGGCGGACCCTTGAATCGGCCATACTGACTTAGCCTTGAAAGAACAGGTCTCTTGGCATCACCATGACCTCCCACGTTGGTCTTCAAAACGTCCTCAATTTTCGTGATGTTGGCAAGACAGTCAATGACTTCTTGGGTACAAGGTAACACATCGTTGTCTTCAATAGATTGCAGGATAAATGACTTACATCTGGTAGACGAATCCGTGAGGGCCTGTTCTACCGTTCCGCGAGACCAGGTATGAACAACTTGTCATATGGAAACATGCAGTGCTAAGAACCCATGAGACGATGCCACTCTTCCAGACAGAGAGCTTATCAGAAACGATCTTGGCGTCAAGACAGTCATTGACCTGAGAACCAAGTACGACCACCATGTGCTACATATCACAACAAGAGTCATACTGATACGTGTAGAACTGAGCATCTTAATCAAGCCAAGAGACGAAAAGAGCAATCCAGTATTCCTGCGCTTGTCCAATCTAACGAAGCTCTTGCTGAGCCACTTCAAATCTCTGGCCTCAACTATCGCGAAGTTAAGATCACCGGTCGTCCATTCGAGTTGTTTCTACTAAGCCAGCTATCATGGTGGGATTTCTTGTGAGTATCCAAGAAACAATCAGATATAATTATTAAACATACTGACACCTTCCCAAAGTCGTGTTGTCTTCCTCTTTGTATGTGGCTATCGCACTGAAGCTATCAACATCATTGGAGAGAAGGTCATGATCCCCCGTGGGCTTGTAGGACTAGGCCTCGATACGCTCGATCAGTCCACGAGAGAGATCCACGAGGCTCTATCACTCTACGCTGACCAGTCAGCTCTCCCTTCAATTGTCCATTGCACTCAAGGCAAAGACCGAACAGGTAAAACGAACGGTATCTTTGTTTTATGTCCAGACTGACTTTTGTATAGGCCTCATTTGTGCGCTGGTGCTTATGATTCTGGACGTGCCCATCTCCGCCATCGAGCATGACTATAGTCTCAGTGACGAAGCACTTGTTCCTGAAAGAGAACAACGTCTTATCGAGATTCGGGAAATCGGATTAACGGATGAATGGCTCTACACCGCGGATGACATGATCATCGGCCTCCAAAAACACCTTGAGAACAAGTATGGTGGCCTCAATGCGTATCTGGACGGCATTGGGTTTGGTGCTGATGAGCGAGCCAAGCTGCGAGAGGCTTTGCTATACTGAGAGTCTGAGGCCAGGGTTAAGTGCAGGGGCCAGCATCACATGAGGAAACCAGAGGGTGATCTCTTGACGTTTTTGTCTATTTCTTTCTAAACCGACCCTGTAGCCAACATCTATACATTTTGAGCTTTGAGGCTCTGTTGACAAGCAGTCGTCGATCAACACCAAGATTCTCCACCTCGAATCGGGGTATTTCTGTCTCGGCTGCCTCTGTGTCTGTGCTCTGAACGGCATCAGCTCCCTCAGCAGCAGGGGTGGTAGTCTCTAGTGCAGTTTCGGACTCTTTGTCGGCTTTCTTGCCTGTCCAGATATCCGAGAGTTCATCCCTGTCAAAGAAGTAGACACGGGTGCCGTCGCCTCGAATGTAAAAGTTTTCGTCCAGGTATCGGCCCTTGCGGAACCGGACTTGGGCCAGATCACCTCTTCCATAGTCTCGGAAGCAGACCAGGCCACCCGGCTTGAGTACTCGATGAACGTTTTCAACAGCTTTAGCCCATTGATCGGGTGACAAAGCAGAGAAGATGAAAATCAATACGGCGACATCTACGGAGCCTTCTTCGAGTCCAGGCGGCAAGCTATCACTGGCGACGTCCCATACGTCAGCCTGGATAAAGTCGGTATTGTACGCTTCATTCTTGCGAATGACCTCTACGGCAGTCTTTGAGTAGTCGCAGGCATGGATCTTCAGTTGCGGGTTCTTATTCTCGGCCAAGACCGGGAAAGCCGTGTTACCGGCTCCTGCGCCAATCTCCAAGACGAGCTTGGGACCAGCGTCTTCCTTGGTTACCTCGGCCAGCACAGGAAACTCCTGCTGAAGCCATTTTCGATTCTTGAAAAAGTTGGCGGCATTGTTCTTGTAGAACAAGTTCCACCATCTAGCGGGGTCCTGACTAAATTTTCCTGAGTTGTCATGTTAGCAACTATTCATGCATTTGAGTTTGCAAAACTGAAAAAGTGTGTATAAATGGTGTGGATCAGATGGGAGCGAAAGAATAAGAAGGAATAGTTTGTCTTCATGAAATTCAGATGAACTATGCATTGGTGTTGTATCATCAGGACACCTTGGGGTAAAGCAATTTGATGTGAAAACTTGGGTGGTGACTTACTCTTCTCAAAGTCCGAGACGGGGTGCTGGCGCTGTTTCGCGAATTGCTGCTCTGCGTACTCTTTGTATGCATCGTCAGTCTCCACGTGATCCCAGGCATTGAACTCGAAGACATCGTCTCCTTCGCTCAGATACCGGCTACCAAACTGGAAGGGATCACTCCGCTTCAAGTTATTGGTAGGATCATGCGATCGATGAGGCGGCACCTCAGCAGCCTCGGTCTCGGGCACGACGGCTTCGGTGACGGCCTCGGTGACCGGATCCTTGACGTTCAACGCGGCCATGTCCTGGACAGGAGCAGGAATGGACTCGAGTGTCGGGCTCGCAACGGCCTCGTCACTTGGCGCTGAAGACGTCATCTTGGACTAATTATGTCCTTGAAGCATGCACTCGCAGGCACAAGCAGTGTGCTTATTACAGCACTTGTATTTGGCACTGTCGAAGTGAGGATGAAGGATGCTCGAAAGTCAAGAAAAGTTTCTGTGAAAAGTTGGATTTTGTCTTCGAAATTTCGATGTGGGGTCTCCCTTCGGCCAATGAGCGGACGTTGAAGCTTGAACGTCGGAGGCTCTGATATTCCGGCCAGAGCAAGCTCTCTGGCTGACAGCCAATCATGAGCGATATGGCCAAGCTGGTGCACGTAGCATCAAGCCTCTGGTGTCCAATTGAGCATATCATTCCGCTGTAAATCATCAACGCCAATACGCCCAACGCACATATCCAAACAATACAGCGGTTTAATTACCAATAGCTCGCTTAATAAACCCACGCGATCGAATTCTGTTCATACTTCAGCATGGCTACTGATCTTGCCCGGCCACAAGGCCAGCTGTCACCAGCTGAAGCTCTTCGTCTCGCTCAGCAAGCTCCCTCCATCCTCAAGAGCAACCCCAAAGCTTTCTCGGCTTCTCCTCTCGTATCACTCTTCTCGGCAGCAGAGACTTCTGAGCTATGGACTATATATGAGAACCTGATTATCACGTGCCTCCAAACAGGCGATGACGATTCAGCGCATTTATGCTTGGAAAGGTTGATCTTGCGATTTGGCGACGAGAACGAACGCGTGATGGCGCTCAAGGGTCTGATTAAGGAGGCAGCGGCAACAAACAACAACGAACTACAGGCCGTTCTCAAGGAATACGAGGATATTCTGCAACAGGATGGAACAAACATTGTGAGCATGATGCCTTGTGGACATTAAAGGTAGTACTGACACATACATGAGTATATCGCCAAGCGACGAGTGGCCCTGTTGAGATCGATGGGAAAGACACCCGAGGCGATCTCATCATTAGTATGGTTGCTCGAGTTCAACCCTACAGATGCTGAGGGCTGGGCAGAGCTTTCGGATCTCTATCTTTCGCAAGGCCTGTACTCTCAAGCTATCTATGCCCTGGAAGAGGTTATTGTCCTCGCACCGAACGCGTGGAACGTACGTCACTCCATTCACTTGTGACTGACCATATCTGACATTGAGCAATAGTTGCACGCAAAGTTGGGCGAGGTGACGTTGATGGCGGCCAACGAAACGAGCGATGGATCTTCTCAAAAGTATCTCGCAAACTCAGTGAAGCGCTTTTGCCGAAGCATTGAGCTTTGCGAGGACTACTTGCGCGGCTACTATGGCCTGAAGAAGGTCACTGACAAAGTCTTGGCTGAAGCAGCCAAGTCTAAGAAGCAGCAACCTGAAGACGGCGAGTTCGCGCTCCCAGATCAAGAAACTCTTAAGAAGTTGAATCAGGCGGCGACCCAAAAACTGGCGGAGATCGTTCGCAGATACGGAGCTCAAGAACCTCTGTGGCAGGGGTACAATGCAGATGAGATCGCTGCTGCTCGGGAGTTGCTGAACAAGTCGTCTTCAGAGGTTGTTAGGTGAGTGATCGATTACGCAAGGGTGCAGACCCAATGATATGGCTAGGAGGCCGCATTGCAGATGCCGTGACCCCAAACATCGAGCAGGAGGCATCACCTGTCTGCCAAGAAGGTTTCTCTTATCGGATGAGTTGCGCGATTAGCTCGTTCCCTATTGTCGATACGTCTGGGTCTTGGGAGGTGGAATTGACAGAGCATGCACAACATGGGTCATGGCGGTCCTCCAAAGTCCCGACAGACCTTACAAGTGGAGGTAGCAACGCCGAGTTGGGCATTGCTGGGCATTCAGCACGTGGCGCCATACAAGGACATGCTGGTGGGGTCCACCGTGCTCTAAATGGATGATGATCAAGTTTATTCACAGGGGAAATAGGCTGAGTTTGCAGGATTGAGATTACTCAATGTTTCTGCTGGCTTCGTCGGATGCTTAGGCAGAAATTTACCATCTTTAACAGCGAGTCTATTTTCTTCCATGTGTGAGGGCGATGGGCGGCATCTGGTACGGCCAATACTACAGACCACAACTACCGTACGGTATGTGATGATATGATTATCATCGCGATCAGTATAACATCGGCATCGAGGCTCGAGTCTTGCGAAAGTGGATAGTCTCCACGTTGAATGCGTAACATCATGTTTATTCCCCTGGCAGTTCACGATAGGCGCTGTTATGGATCACCAACGAACAGCGGAGTATCGCGGGAGAGCCGACATGGCGCAAACGGGGACGAGGTCGATGCGTCCCGGATCTCCCGATTTTATTTTTGGAGTTTATTACTTTGGTCTGGTCTCACGCGTATAACATCCTGTCAGGAACGTGGAATGACTAGTTGTTTGACCGACTTTCACTGACAGGAAGAGTTGCAGAGAATTAGGGTGTCAAATAAAAGTGAACAGCTACTAATGTCATCTTGCAGTGCCCTCGCCACTGTACACTTGGCCACGTATGGATGGCTGAGGCTCTGCGGGAAGGCGCAAGTGCTGATGTTCGATGTCGAATGCTCTTAGTTGGGTGGTATCAAGTTGAGGCGAGTATGTGTCAATGTGAGAAGCAGTTTACAGAAGCTCCATGCTGTTACCATCCGCAACTATCAGTCAAGCATGATATGACCGTCTCAAGAGTCTAGACAATAACTACGTTCTTCATACTGCTCTTTACTGCAGCGTTCCAGATCTTCCTTTCCATGTTGGTTGTCTGGTGATGAGCTGGCCTTCGTTTGGGTTCCTACTATCGGGCCTCAACGCTGAAGATGGGGCGCAAATCTTCCTTGTCAGCCAGTCGCAGAATGGAGGGCAGCGGATTAAAGAGGATAGTTGCAGGGCGAGTGAATTGCTTTGTTCTGGTTGACGGCAGGAAGATGGCAAACAAAAGTTAAAAATGACAGGAAATGGGGATATAAGGAGGTTACGGTTTGCCAATGCCTCAGGTTTCTTTCTCTTGTTCTTAATTCATCTATCCATGCTTCAGTGATTAGTCGATTGAGTACGATATCACCACTGATATGATATCGTGACTGTCTCCGGGTAGCGACACCTGCGCCTCGGTCCGTTCCGATTTCTTCGTTTTGCAAATGGTCAAAGACTGAGAAACAATTGGTCAATGGTGTTGCACAGCCTTTGTCAAACAGTACAATATCCATTGGCAACAGAGCAGGTTCAAGTCAAGTCACTCAGACGGGATGACAGACGAAACTGTTTGCTGATTTTACCGACCCTCATGATAACACTAATAGGTTTCAGTACAGTACAGCACTATCCGCGGCAGCTTCACATCCATGGATGCTATCAAATTAGTGTCGTGTTGGCGGTTCTCAAACCTCCTTCGGCGCTAACAGAAAACGATATCATTCTAGCGGTCAGAGCAACGAAACTGTATCATTCGACGACAGTGAATGAACGGTTGAGCCACATCTCCACTGGAATTCTGTGTCTGCCTCCCCTAGCAACAGGAACGGCAACGCACCTGAATCTGTGCATCTTGACTGGAGGTTGCGTAACGTTGGGCTGCAGCACCGCCATGGATCTTTTCAGCCCAGCTGAAGGGAAACAGTAAGAGAGGGAGAGGGAGAGTCACAGCAAAGAGTCAGTCAGAGTCATATTCATTCAGAGCCAGCAAGTCCCTGGCCCTAACTGAATTTGCCTGTTTACTTTACCATCCTTTGTTTGGCTCCTGATTTTTTTCTTTTCTTTTTTTCGTTCCGTTTCCTTCTTCCTTTTCTTTTCCACATTGTGTGTGCAACAAGAAAAGAAAATTCTTCTCGGCCGAAAGAAGTCCTTTCATCTTTTTGTGCCCTAGCCTACTTAACTGACTGATTCACTCACTCACTGCCTTGTCTGTTTGAATCTTGATTTTCATTTCGTCCGTCAAACCTGCGATTCGTGCTCTAAACAGAAAGTCACTGTCACTGTTGAACTTGGACTGTTCGGGCAACTCTGATCCATTAATCCCACCCCACCACCTTCCCCAAATACCCACTAAACAAGCTGGTTACCGTCCACTACCGATTCACACAAAAACAATCCGTCTATCAAACAGATCAACAATATCAAGAATCTTGTGGGTGTGATATCCTCAGTATCAAACCTCGTTTTCTGTCAAGCATCAATATCTCAGAAGTTATATCTAAACGGTATGTAAACAAATCTTCAACTAGCGTCTCCTCTCCTTCTATCAACGGCTTCTCTCTCTCCGCATGAACATCCCATCCCATCTTGTCTCGGTTGCATCTGGGGGTGGGCTCAACTCCAAAAAAAAGATGGCCCATGTGATCACGACTGGTCGTGTCAAAGCAGCAGGCAAACATGCCCCGGCAGTAGCTTAGCAGAAACAGGACCAGAATCGGAAGCAAGTCAATGACTGCATGACATTTATGACGATATTCGCTACCCTACGGTCTTCGCTACGCTACGCTACGCAAAGCAACGCAACGCAGCGGCAATGCTGCCGCCGCACAATACTAGTCTTGTTAGTCTGCTAAGACCTTTCGTACTTCGTTGCGGTCTGGTCCTCTCTCGGCAATGCTACAGCACAGCACAGCACAGTCCAATACCTATCTAGAGTATCGTAACATCACCGCTCTCGCAACGCAACGACTCTAGCTTCTTCCATGGACATCAAGACCGTTGGGTCCTCGGGCTCGCTCATCCTCATTTTTTTTTTGGCCCCCACCCCGGGTTGGGCAACCGCTTTCACAAATTTTTGACGCCCTAGCACTGGCTTGCAACAAAGACGAACGCGAACGGACATGGGGGAGAGCGACTTGACAGGCACAAATGGGTACGGGCTACAGAAGCCTGGGATAAACCGGGAGTTTGGTGAGCAATGGGCTCCAACGGCTCCAACTACGGCCACTCAGATTCATGGATCACTCCCAATGGCCTAGCCCAAGCATCCCGCCAGCTCCAGCCCAACGAGCGCTAGAGCCTAGCAGCACGCTTGAGCAGGGTCCCCATTGACCCCATCAACAGGGCGACGAACCAGGGTTCCCAAGTCCAACTTAGTCCAGGTCCGGGTTCAGGGCGGCTGACAGGACAAGAACGATCGATGTTTCGGTGCTCGACACGTAGGGAAACACATGGCTCAGATTGACGATACAGAAACGTTGCTATTCGACATCTGCTCTGAACCTCAGTCGATGCTACGTTCTCTTGAAGCTGAGGATTACACACAATTCCTGGCCCAGATCTGTGTCATGGACATTTGATGCGCAGGAAAAAAAAAGATTTCCACGCCGCTATACTGCTTGGGACTCATGCAAGGGAGAGAGAGACCCTAGCCAGCCAGGATATTGACTGTTCACGACATTCATGTCGAAAATATTTTCACCTCGTGCCCAGCTGAACTAACTAATTGATGTCTTCTAGTCGAAATAATCGGTTTCCTCTAGCCTACGAAGTTCAGATTGACATCCTGTGACCACGAAGTTGGTTCTTTTGGAAGATTTAGACGGTACGTACGGACACACCCGAAATTTTAAGTGTGTACATAAACGCACACCCACAGCTCTCGTTCAACAAGCTTTCACCGTTGCGATACAACGGTCGATGGTCGTTTCAGTTGAATCGCTCTGGGGAAGTTTGTTAATGCTCGTTAGAGCAGTCGACAACAACTGATTATTTGCGCTCGACATCTGGAAACATCGTCTGCATCCATTATCTAACGCCTATTCCAGATATTGTCCGGAGTTTTGTCCAGTGACCCATAAGTGAACGATCTGGAACCCCTCACCGCCGATCGATTTCTGCCGCTCTGCTCTGCTTTGCTCGCAGCCGCCGCCTGAATCCACATCACCCCGCCCACACTACTCCCGCTGGCTGGGCTCTTTGCGCCTGATCTTATTAACGTGCGCCGTACAGCACTTTGCTTTGCTACGTTAGATACAACTTTGGTACCCTCCTCCGTCAGCAACCTAACCATCGTTCAGTTTTTGTTCTGTGAACTCCGCACCCAGTTTCACTTCACAAGCAGGCATTTCCCCCGTCTCACTGCGCTGCTTTCGTGACCAGCCGACCTCTCGCTTGTCACGCCCTCGTCATCTTTAGGTGGCGTACTCACCAATTCAAATTTACGACCCCTCACTCGACGCCTGTTGCGCAAGTCTAGTTCTTCCTCGCCCCTCGTACCAAGCAAACCGACGTTCTTCGTTGTGTGTGTGTTTTTTTCTACCTACTACTTGTAGAGGTGCACCACGGCTACGACAAACTTCGTCCTCCGTTTCCCCCATCGTTCCGTCCCCTCTGACTTTTGGGGGCTGCTCGGCATTGTTTCTGCCCTGTCAGCTGAGTGCTTGCTTGTGCTTGCTGCCTTCTTTCTTTCTTTCCAACCTACTTTCAGCGCCTTTGCTCCGGCTCTCTTTTGCAGATTGTCGTGGGTAGAGGGCATCCCACCCAAGTATTTGCAATGTAAGTCCCCTCCCTCCATTACCTACCTTGCCTTCCTTCCGTCCCATATCTTCATGCGCCTGCGTTCCTCCCCTCCCTCCCCTCTTGTCTTTTCTCATATCCACCCTTCTCGTTGTCTCAACTGCGCCCCCTCTAGTTTTATTTACTTGTCTCTCCCACACATATGCTTCATCTCTTGCGCATCCTTCTTAGTCACATAACTCACCTTTGTTTTGAACAGGCTCAAACAACGCCCCTCCTCCAGAGCCCCAACCTCAACCAGTCGCCCTACTGAGACGTCTACTTCGGCGTACAGCGACGACGACTCTTCTCAAGAACATAGTCAAGACTACAGTTCTGACGACTTATACGACGACGAAGACGATTACGACGACGACGACGGTCTTGGTCCGTCTGATTCTGCCTCTACCAGCGACCACGACCAGCATTATCGCCATCACGCACCTGTTCAGCGTCAGCACCAACTGCCTCCTCACCACCAATTCCCACCACAGCATCAGTTCCCCCCTCACCACCAGCAGCAGCTAGCTCATCATCAACCGCCCTCTCGTCAACCGCCCCCTCGTCAACTGCCTCCTCACCAGTCGCATCAGTTGCAGACTCGCCAACCAGGTCCTCCACAGGATTATTATTCACCTGAGGAGGAACCCAGACGACCTCAGCGTAAACCGCGGCGCGATCAAGCAGCGTCGCCTGCCGCTACTATGGAGGATCCTTACGGATATGGTGCGCCTCATGGCCGTGGTGCCTATGGGCATCATCAGCCTCCGGGGCGTGCTCGTCCGGGCTCAATGTATGGCAGAGGCCAACAGCACGGTTATCAGAACCAGATGGCACCTTACATGGGAGCATACCCTCCCAATGGCCAAATGGTGCCATTTGGTGGTGCCTATGGTGATCCCACCAGCCCTTACGGCGCTCCTGGCTACGGTGGGGAAGGAAGAGGCATGTACGATATGATGCCTTATCAACAACCACAGAATGGTTACTATGGTGCCATGCAGCCCCATCCATACAATTTGCCGGCCCATATGAGCGGGATGCAGATAGCACATCAGTCGCAGCAGTTGACGCCGCCACCGCCCCCTACTGAAGTAGCTGTTGCCAAACCAGCCACGCCAGCTCCCCCCAAGGAGGACCCTGATAAAATCCGATTAGAAGCCGAAATTGCTGCTTTCAAGGCCATGGAAGAGAAGCAAAAGGCTGCGGAGAAACAAAAGGAAGCCGAAGCCCAGATCCGAAAAGAAGCCGAGGAAGCTTTCCATCGAAGAATGGAAGACATGAGATTGGCTCAAGAAGAGGCCAAGAAAGAAATCGAGAGGGCCAGACTCGAGGCGGAGAAGGCTGCCCGGGAAAGAATGGAGGCTGAGCGAAAGGCTGAGGAAAAGCGAGCGCAAGAACACGCTCGTGCGATGGCAGAGGCCGAAGAGAAGGCTCGACTCAAGTTTGAAGCCGAGATGAAGGCCGCCGAAGACCGAAGAAAGGCTGAGGCTGAAGCTCGCATCCAGGCTGAAGAAGATGCCAGGAAGAAGTTTGAAGCTGCTGCAAAGGCAGCCGAAGAGCAACGAAAAGCAGAGGCCGAAGCCCGCGCACAAGCCGAGAAGGAGGCGCGCGAGAAGTACGAAGCCGAGATGAAAGCGGCCGCCGAACAGCGCAAGGCTGAGGCAGAAGCCAAAGCTAAGGCTGAAGAGGAGGCTCGTCTGAAGTTAGAGGCAGAGTTGAAGGCAGCCGAGGAGCGCGGTAAAAGGGAGGCTGAAGAGCGAGTCAGAGCTGAACGAGAAGCCCGTCTGAGGTTCGAAGCTGAGCTTAGGGCAGCCGAGGAAAAGAGGATCAAAGAGGAGGAAGAGCGAAAACAGGCTGAAGAGCTTGCACGCGTGCGTTTCGAAAAGGCCCTGCAAGAGGAGGCCGAGGCCAAAGCTGCTGCTGCACAGAAGGCACAGGAGGAAGCTGAACGCCTTATGAGAGCTGAGCAGGCAGCTAAGGAAGAAGCCGCGAAGAAGGCCGCCGAAGAAGCCGAAAAGCTTAAGAAGCTTGAAGAAGAGGCTCGTGCGAAGGCCGAAGCTGAGACCCTTCAGAAGATTGCAGATGAAAAGAAGAAGGCAGAAGAAGCTGCCGCTGCTGAGGAGGCTGCGAAGAAGGCCGCAGAAGAATTGAAAGCAAAGATCGAGGAGGAGGCAAAGGCCAAGTTTGAAGAATCCACCAAGTCCGCTGAGAAGGCTCCGATCCGGTTCAAGGACGCCGTTGGTCGCAAGTTCAGCTTCCCCTTCCACCTATGCGCCACTTGGCAGGTAAGTACCACAATTTCTGGTCCCTGAAAGGCATTGTCACTAACATGCGTCCAGGGCATGGAAGATCTTATCAAGCAAGCCTTTATGCAGGTCGACGTCTTGGGTCCTCACGTCATGGAAGGCCATTACGATCTTATTGCCCCTGATGGAGAGATCATCTTGCCTTCTGTATGGGAAAAGGTGGTCCAGCCAGATTGGTCCATCACTATGACAATGTGGCCGATGGACAAAATGCCCCCATTGGGACCAAAGATGCCTGGGGGGCCCAACATGCATCATGGCAAGCATGGTCCCATTCCTGTTCCCCCTGGCATGCGTCCTCCCATGGGCGGCGGTCCTGGTATGATGCGACCGCCTGGTATGCCACACGGTGCTCGCATGCCTGGACCTGGGGTCCCACCCCCTCCAGGATGGGCACCTGAAGATATGCGTCCTGGTGGTGGTATGCCCGTACCAAACGTTGTGACTGTCGGCCCTACATCTGGCAAGTCAAGCAAGCACAAGAAGCCATCCAAGGACCACGGTTCAGGCGTGGCTGGATTCTTGTTCGGCAAACCTCCAAAGAAGAAGTGAGTTTGTCCTCAATCCAATTAATCGTGTACATTGCTTATGTCTGTCTAGGTCCAGCAAGAAATAAGGGGCAACACTTATGGCTTCATGAGAAGATGATTTTGCGATTTTGATTTGTTTTTACTTGTTAGCAGATACCTCACCGGCATCGGCTGCCGGCTTGATTTGGAAAACATCTTTTTTAGTTTTTGGTTTATTTGTTGAGATGGAAAAATGAGGCAGCGGAATTTTGGTCCTTTCCCAACTCATGGTTAGCGTTTCATATCGCAAAGGCGTCACGAATTGTCCTATATGCATGTGGATCGGAGTATGATGATACGATTCGAAAGACGATATTGGTTAAAGGGAACGATCCAATGTTGGGGGGCCTGATCCTCTTCTGGCACGGCAGAAACAGGGCCAAAGTGATCAAAGTCCAGGCATCAGCGAAAGGATGACGCTTTTCTTCTTCTTTTCTTCTTATTTTGTTTGGATACGGCGGATCAGCTTGTTTTTATAGACATGGCTGTTCTAGACATGCGTTATGTAGAATGATTGGAGTATGCAGAATGATTTGTTTAATCTTAGGATTTGACTTCCTTGTTGTGATTGCTCATCTCTCATATCTAGGTTTGAGTGAGATGTTAATGTACATTTAATTTTACAGACAGTCCACGCCAAATCTAATAAGTACTAATATGGGGATAAAGGAGGAGTGAGAGAACATGCGAATGCGACAAAGACATCTACGCAGTTCTAAAGTTTTCGGTTTGAGTTGAGCTTTTCAAACGCTCGCTTTTCGAAAGCTTCTATCATCAGGCCTGCTATCTTATCAGACACTGCTGCACTCACGGCAGCATAGAGGGGATTTGTGAACTGGAAATCGATGGCAAGATGAACTTCAGTGCGAGGTGAAGGAGGCCCAGCAATTTGCCTGACGGACCAGCGTGTCACTAGGCTCCGGAAGACAGCCGACGCATCAGGACCGGTACCGCCTGGAACAGTCTCTCCACTAACAGCTTCGACGGACTGGCCTGGCACACATCGTAGTCGACTTGTGAAAACCTCGTCGAACCCTCCCCAGCCAACATGTAGATCGGCGAGTGTGGGGTACCGCTGACCGGTAGCGGGGTCAGGATCGGACCATCGGGTTACTCGAGAGCGGGAGCAGTATGGGACGAAAGAAGAGTAGGAGTCGACGTCGGCAATGAGATCGTAGAGCGGTTCAGAGGGATATGGTAGAGTACGATGGGCGGTTAGCCTTTGGGGTTCGGAGGAGGGAAGAGAGATGAAAGAGCGGCGGAAATGTGTTGAGGCGCAAGTGAGGTTGGTGATGTTTGATATAAAAGCCGATGGGCGTGGGACGATCGTCCTGGAGGGAAGGCAACGAAGGGCCATTGGAAGTGATTGGCAGGGTAATCAAGGTGTAAGTTCGAAGTGTCACCGCTGTATGAAGTGCATTGTCCCGAGATGAACAGTCAATCGTCGTGACGAGAAAGATATAGACAAGGAATAGAAAATCTATGATGGTGTTGAGGCTCTGTTAGACTGAGTTGAGAATAACTTTACGCCACTATCGATCTGAGGTCCTGACAACCCCACCTAAGTTCCAACCCGGACAGTGTAGCCCGCTAAGCTCTTAGGGGATCACACCGCTGTAGACACTCCCCAGCTCGGGCCGTCCTGTTTGCCGAGTCAAGGGCGGTCCGTAGGTGGTTAGGATGGTCCATTCCGTCATGCTCGGGCAGTAAAGGCGCTGTACTGTACAGATACGTACTCAACACCAACCATAACATCCATCGCATCTCACCGGCACGCGATATCCACCTCCCCTCCGTTGCTGATCAGAGCATCCTCTCACCATCGATAATAGTCCATACGAGATGCGCCGCTCGATCGTCCCCTTGCGAAGCCCCTGAGACCACGTCCCTATCACCTAAATACCTTAACACCTCCTCCAAACGGTCGGCCCCACGCCCGCGGGGCAGCTTCTCAACATGTAGGCCGAATTGAAGCTTTGGATATCAGCATCTAGGACAAGCGCTGACCATGTTGCGCGCAGGTTTGAAAAGTCTCTTTACGATCTCATCCGGGGGCTACGGAACCATAAGGGCAATGAGAAGGAGTATATCCAAAAGAGTCTCAAGGAGTGCCGCGCCGAAGTTCGCAGTCAGGATATGGGTTCGTTTGACATAAGTAAAGCTATATGGAGGAGGCTAGTCGCTGACGTTCGGTGATTAGATCTTAAGGCGACGGCGCTTCTGAAGCTCATCTATCTGGAAATGGTTGGACATGACATGTCGTGGGCGTCGTTTCATGTGCTCGAGGTCATGTCGTCGCCCAAGTACCACCAGAAGCGAGTGGGATACCTGGGAGCTGTTCAGAGCTTTAGACCTGACACTGAGGTTCTGATGCTGGCTACTAATCTGCTGAAGAAGGTTTGTTGACGACGTCTTGTGCTTCTCGATACCTGTTTCGCTAAATGTGGTTGTTCAGGACCTTGGCACGACGACACCGACTGTTATATCTCTCCCCATCGCGACTCTCCCTCATGTCATCACTCCCTCGTTAGCTCTATCGACTCTGCAAGACCTACTACCGCGATTGAGCCATAGCCATTCGAATATCCGTAAGAAGACGCTGGTAACGCTGTATCGCCTTGCTTTGGTGTACCCCGAAGCTCTCCGAGCGGCATGGCCCAAGATTAAAGAACGACTGATGGACCCTGACGAGGACCCGAGTGTCACGGCGGCTATCGTTAACGTGGTCTGTGAGCTTGGCTGGCGAAGACCGAATGACTTCCTTCCTCTGGCTCCCCGGCTCTTTGAGCTCTTGGTTGATGGTGGTAATAACTGGATGGCCATCAAACTCATCAAGCTTGTAGGTTCCTTGTTACTACTGCTATCCTGTTGTTGTTCTGACTCTCTTTAGTTTGCTACTTTGACGCCATTGGAACCTCGACTTGTGAAAAAGCTCCTACCTCCCTTGACAAATATCATCAGGACTACGCCTGCTATGTCATTACTTTACGAGTGCATCAACGGAATCATTCAAGGTGGCATCTTGGGTAACGCCGACGATTCTGGCACTGACGAGATCGCTACGCTATGTGTTAACAAGTTGCGAGGCATGGTCATGATAGATGGTGATCCTAATCGTGAGTACACAATCGTGCCGTCAAATTTGAAGCATGAACTGACCAGGCACAGTCAAATACGTTGCTCTGCTAGCGTTCAACAAGATCGTTACAACACATCCTTATCTAGTATCACAGCAGGAGGATGTGATTTTGGAGTGTATTGACAGTCCCGACATCACTATCCGAATACAAGCTCTTGACCTAGTACAGGGCATGGTGACCGGCGACAATCTGATGTCAATTGTCAGTCGCCTCATGAAGCAGCTCAAGCTATCTATGCCCAGCCGGGATAAGTCCCAACCTGGAACTCCTCCCAATGGCCTTGATGAATCCGAGGATGAGTTCGCCGAGCCGGCCCCAAAGCCCAAGGCCGAGTCAATCCCTTTGCCCGACGACTATCGAATCGACGTCATTGGAAGGATTCTAGGCATGTGCTCAAAGGACAACTACTCGAGTGTATTGGATTTTGACTGGTACATCGACGTTCTTACACAACTTGTCCGCATGGCACCAGCGTCTCGCAAGGTCGACGACGATTTGGGCCCAACGGATAAAGCGAGGGCCAACGTCTCAGAAAGGATTGGTGATGAGCTGCGTAATGTTGCTGTCAAGGTCCGGGTGATGAGATCAACAGCTGTGAGAGCGGCAGAGATTATCCTCAGCCAACTCAATACCGATACACCACCAGGATACAGTATCACTTCAGGTGCACTAAAATCAGTAGCTTGGATCATGGGTGAATATGCATCACAACTCGCTGTTGCGGACGAAGGCCTCAATGGCTTGTTGCAGCTTCTACCCCGAACAAATAACCCTGAGGTTTTGACGACCACTCTTCAAGCCGTCACCAAAGTGTTTGCGACTATTGTTGGAGATGAGAGCGAGCCGTGGACAGCAGAGAGGAAGTCAAGGGTGTCACTTCTCATGGCACGCATTATCCACGTTTTTGAGCCTCTCGCTTTGCATCCCAGTCTTGAGGTGCAGGAGCGAGCAGTCGAGTTCACAGAGCTGTTGAAGCTAACAGCTGAGGCTGCTTCGTCTCAGCCGGCATCGACAGATGATGTTGACCAAGACCCGCCGTTACTTTTAACCCAGGCAATCCCCTCGTTGTTCAATGGTTGGGAACTCAACTCGGTATCCAAGGGTGCTCAACTAAACGTTCCAGTGCCATCAGGTCTTGACCTGGATGAGCCCATCCATGCAAACTTAACCAAATTGTTATCGGAAGCCGACTCCATCACATTGGCGACCGATGAGTCGGATGAGTTTGAGACATACTATCACCAGAAACCCCCACCTACCAGCATCGACTCATCTGCACCCGCGATTAGCAGGATATCGGAACCCAAAGAGGATTACGTGAGCTCCTACCAACAAGCCGACGAAGAGACATACTTAGATGCGGATATCGTTGCTCGGAGGAAGGCAGAACGTGTTGAACGCAACAGAGATGACCCCTTTTATATCCCCAGCAACGACACGCCTCGAACCTCGACACCCATCCATAACATTCTTCAGAGTAGCAACGGCCCCGATTTGGACATCGACTCTATACCTATCATGCAATTAGATCTATCAAGAGCCGGGACACCTGCTGCACAGCCCCCTCGACCACAACCAAAACCACGACAAAAGGTTGTTATCGCAGCGGACGAAACCCTCGAAGGCAGTGCAAGTGGGGGCCTTCGATCGTATGATTCGGAGAATAACTCGGACAGCTTCTCAAAGGCCAAGGCGCTCAAGCCCAAGACAAAGCAGGGCTTGCTCGGTGTGGACTCGAGCAGCATTGGCACTTTCAGTCTAGAGGGCCAACCATCGACCGGCTTCGATTATGAGCAGCAACAGCGCGAGGATGTCGAGATGCAACAAGCTATGAAAGAAGTCGAGCGACTCCGTCTCGAAATGCAGCGTGCAAATGAACGTATTCACGTAGCACAAGGGGTTGACGTTGAAGGCACCGTTGTCAAGAAGAAAAAGAAGAAGCCAAAGAAAGATGCCATCACCGAAGGAGCAGAGGGCGAAGAGGTTAAGCCCAAGAAAAAGAAGAAGAAGACGCCCCGTGCTGCAGTATTGGACGAGGGTGGGGATGATAGTAGTGCTCGCGGTGTCGAGTCCCCTGCGTCTGGTGGCGATGTAGCTGTGACAAAGAAGAAAAAGAAGAAGAAGGTGCCGCGCGCTGCCGAGATCCAAGATGAGTAGATAAATGCCCAAGAAGGGGCGATGATATGGATACAAGCCGATTGGAAGGTCAAACGAGCATTCGATACGATAGTATAAAAGGGACGCTCAGAAAGGAGGAGGGACAGGCAGACCGAAGTGAATAATAATAAGCATCAAATTCCTCGACTTCATTCCTCATATCAAGTCATAATGTGTTCGTTCTACCTGTCTACATACTGTAGAATGTCAAGACGTTTGTTAAATCAACCTCCCGACAAATAGAGAATCGCCGTTGTATCGTGATACAGGATAAATACAAGAATAGACTAGATCCAGGAAAACACAGACCAAGTAAAAAAGCACACCAACTGTTCTTTTTTGCTCATGTTCCATTAACGCATACACATGACGAGGTAGATTGTATGGCCGAGTCTTTTGACGTTGCCTCAAACCCAAGCCTCTTCCTTCTATAACTTCATCCCCGCTATGTACCAATTCCCAACTCCGTTGAAGATCAAGGCGTATTTGTATCTGGTGGGACCAAAAAGTTTGCCTTCGACCATGGGCTGTAAGTCGGCTCCGTGGCGTACATCTAGTCCTCCATCGGAGCATCTTCAAGTTGCACCCCGCGGTTTGAATCAGAAGGAGGAGTCGACGGCACCACAGGAACTCGCTTTCCGCCAACGAATTTGGTCGGTGTTCGTCCTGTGCTGTCACGGCTATCTCTCTTTTCTGAGTCGGTATCAGACTTCTCCTTCTCTGCCTCACCATTGACTGGTGCGGTACTATCAGGCTCGGGAACCTCGAGACTCTGTCGCTTGATGACTCCTCCGAGACTGGTGCGGTGTCGGTCGACAGCGGATGCTGCTGTTGGGCTTGCAATGGGGAATCGGGTCTCCGGTCCGCCAGTGCTACGGTCTCGGCGATGACCGCGGGGGCCTGGGGCAGGGCTCTTATCACGGCCTCGGCTTGCGTTGGCCTTTTCAAGCAGAGCCCTATTCCGCTCTTCCATAAGGGCCTTACGGTTGCTTTCGTCGGTACTAATGGCTCGAGGTCGGTTGTTGCTACCCACAGAAGACGAGTGATTGACCATGGACATTCGCTTCAGGGCACTGAAGATTGCGTCCTTATGAGCGAACAAATCTCGGACCAGTCTGTACGCGTGCTTCTCTTCCATGGTGAGAGATGTTTCGGTTCGTGGTCGCAGGATACAAGGGGCCAAGGCAGAGGCGAGAGATGAAACATATGTTTCATCGGCAGAGGTCAAGTCGATAAGACGAGTGAAGTGGTTCATGCAAGCATCGAGTGTCGCAATGTTAGTAAGGCGGAGCTGTGACAGAGTGGACTGAAGAGCGGCAATACGAGAGGACTCGTCAGCATCAGTAGAGGGTGTGGAATAGATAGTTCGGATAATCTCATAAACATGAGATGAGACCAAAGAATCTAATACGGCGTTAGTTTGCATTATGCGTTAAATTTGTGAAATGCGTGTACTTACCAGGAAGTTCCAGAAGGTAGATCTTGAGCAAACTAGCAACCGTGGGGATATCAAATTCATCAAAAACATCAGGAGAAACAGGCTTGCCATCATTGACCTTGGAGCGCAGACGGTGTGACTGTGATAGAGGGACTTCCAGCAGCCACACGCCTCGCCTGGCTTCGTCGCCTTCAAGATCAGGGTAATGGTGGTCCAAATAGGTCAGGATAGTTGTAACAATCATGGGAACTCGCTTCTTATCAGCTCTAGCACGGGCTTCGAGGTCGATACCAAACGTCTGCTCGTCCACCTTATTGTAGTAATTCTCGTACACCACAACCTTAGGCACAAAGCTTCCAGTGCGATAGTTCTCAAGCAAATATCGCAGATCGTTTTCAGGCTGAATGGTCTCTTGGAAGAGCATCATCTGGTCCACAGTAGACTGTAGGCTAGGAATGACGTTTCCAATGGTGCCTGAAAAGTCGAGGATGACTGTCTTGACAGCTTTAAGGCGGTCGAGCTCACATCGCTCGAGGAACTTGAGGTGGAGATGGATTGATTCCTCAAGCTCACATCGCAGCTCGTCAAGCTTGCGAACGCCTTCGCGGTACTTCTCATCAGCTTCACGAGCTTCTCGTTGCATGCGCTGGCTAGGGGTCTCGTTCGGATGAGCGTTGTTGAGAACTTTCCAGTTGGCGAGATACTCGCTCACTGTTCCGACGGGAGAGTCGGCACCACCTTCAGATCCGGTCGAAGCGAGTGAGAAAGTACGGTTGATAGATTTCTTTTCGGGGACACCAGCCATTGTAAAAGCCTTGGATTGCCATTGGTAGAACATCTTGGAGCTGTTGGCGAATGTGCTGCCCACGTTACCGATGAGTCGAAGGAAACCGTTGTTGACGAGATCTTGACCGATACGTTCGGCATAGGCGACATTGATGTTGCCCATGCTGCGCTGCAGATATTCGACAATATCGGAACCGGAAGAAGTGTTGAGGTATGTTCCCAGAATTGGCACCTTGGTCTCGCCCATCTTGATGCTGGACAGCATTTGGGAAAGAATCTTCTTGACTTGCTCGGGCTGATAAGTATCGTCGCCGATCTCATAAAGCTCTTCCTCCTCGGGCTCCTCTTCCTTGTGAGGCTGGACCTTAATTTCGGGGATATTCTGGTTGGCTTTGGGGCTGGTTTCGGGGTCCTGGAAAGCGAGTTTGTTTTCCTCTTCGAGATCTTCCACTAGTCGACACTTGTTGAAATACACGGATCGGAGCTTCTTGACAGCTTCGGCTTGACGGTCATGAGCCTTGATTCGCACCTGCAGCTCATCTTGTGAGTCTTGGATGCGAGCCTCGTGGGCATCGCACCAGCGGGAGAAAGGGTTGACAACGAGGTCGCGAATGCTTTGAGCGATGCGACGATGGTTACGAGCAGCATCTTGCATCTCGGTTCGCATGCCATCAAAGGCCTAAAATTCGTTAGCCGGTAAACTCAATCGATAAAGCGCTTATATCGCATAGTTCGACAGTGCACTGCGTCGCATGCACTGAGCGCTTTCGGGAGTGAGGCATGTTCGCATACCTTGCGAACAGTAGCTCCATCATCACGACTGAAGCCACCGGCAATTTTGTCAGCAGAAGGAGCAATATCGCCAAGGCGCTGGCCGTAAGTCTCCTCTGCCTCGGCACGTAGGCGTGCGATAGTCAGGACTTGTCTGTTCTCGTGGACGCCTTGTTGCAGCTTGGTGAATAGGACACCCAGTCCTGCAGCATAGTCGCTCGACCAGAAGGAATCAGCAAACCCCGGCATGATGGTCTGCCTTGTCCAACCCCTTCGATTGATGCGGTGATTTTGCGGTTCCCGTTGTTGATTTTATCAGAGTAAGACTAAGAGCCCTAAGCTCGTTGTAGCGGTGGGGGGCTTGCGAATGAGTGGTTCGCAACGTGAAGGTCGGCGTGAGGGCGGGAGTGACAGAGAGTGTCGTCGCGATCGTCGCAAGTATAGGGGGTGATGTCGGTCGAAGGAAATGGCCGTTGGTGTTGTTATGCAGACAGATGATCGCCGTTGGTCGTATCCGCTGCGTGTCTCTGTATTGCGTAGGCTAGGTTCGTGAGACGGCTACTGCCGATGCAGGGGCAGCACAGTTGAAAGTTGAATTTATTGTTGTGCGAGAGCCAGGGATTGCGTATCGGGGGGTACCATGGACACCTATACTGCAGCGTACAAACGGACAGAGATGGACTGTACAGTACAGTGCCGTGTTTTTTTATCTGGATTTGGTTCGTTGAACTTTCTGTTCCTTGGCTTGGGCTGACACTGAGACCGACGGGCAAGGATAAGCAAGGCTGAATGGGGGAGCAAAGCAGGGCGTTGACTGGACCGGAAGGTCGCGAACTGGGGTCCGTATGGGTGAATTTGGGATGAGATGGAGATGATGGCTTGTGTCTTTAGCTTGAAGGTGGCTGGCGCTTGGTTGGCATTGGCATCCGCTGTAAGTACGTATTGGTGTGGTGACGTTTTGGTGCTAATGAACAGGGGACTTTTGATGCAGAATCACTCCTTTTGAATGCATATCATGGTGGGAGGACAGAAGCAAGCTTCAATGATAAAATGTCGAGAAGAGAGAGATTGCAGAGGATTGGAGGAGTTTGAAGTCTTGTATGTTATAGGCAGGTACGGATACTCACAAGAAGACAGAATCATGGTCGAACCGGAAGCAGGTGGATCGTGTCTCTCTTGCCTGTCCTAGACTGTCCTGTCTACTCTGTTCCTGCCCTTCAACAGCCGAGCTTAGCGAGTCCACAGTGGACGGTTGAACCCAGGAGGAAGGAACGATGGAACGGACAACGTTGAACACGATGTCTGAGTATCCATTCTTCAATTTTAAGAGCTACCCAGAAGTCAATGCGAAGGCAGCGCTTTGATACCTCTGTGGTATATCACAACATGGAGCTTAGATGTACTTTATTTTGACAGGTGGTTCAGTTCAGCTGATTGATTTATTGACTTGTTCTTGACCAAGTTTTTCTCCCTGCAATCGCCAATCTGAAAGTCGTTAATTGCTGTTAACTAACTGGAACGTCACAGCCACAGCTAGAGACGGAAACGGTATTTGTGGTGGTTTCAGAGGCCTCTCACTGGGCAGCTCGCTTTCGTTAGTGGATTAGGCTCTCCCAGCCACCTGGTGAGTTGCCCTGATCATCAGTCCCAGACCCCTGAGGATATGGATGCCCGTTGTTGGGTTGGGCATGTTGCTATTCCTCGTATGGATGGAATTAGTGGAGGCGGGAACCTAATTTTAGAGGCACTGGACGTTTCAGATAATTGTTCCTGGGTTAATTCAGGGGTCTGTTACTGTCAACCATCTCCTATGACAACAACATGAATGAAATGACTTTACAGGAGCAGAAATGTCCTCTAAGGCTTAGGCTACCATAATAAACTAGCCTAAGTGCTAGTCTTAGCTGACATAAAGTGACCAAATTATTTCGTCTCTTGAGCTCTTGGGGCCAATTCTTCTGATACCCTGAGGAGTAGGTAACTAACTGCCATCGATGCCACCGCTTTTATTTACATCCATACAAACAAAAAGCAAACTTGTCCCCTGAATTTAAACCTCATATTGATGGCAGTGCCAAAGAATCCTGCAGTAGGGGCTCGCCTAAATTCATCTCACCTCAGCACTTGTTCACGGTCGAGGTCTTGGCTCTAATGGAAGAGTACTTTGTCAACGATTCAACTGTTGGAACATCTACTTTCTCTGTCGATTTGTCCCTTGATCATGTAAGAAACCCTCTATCTTTCTACTGATCAGACAGGTTCTTATTACAGATCCTCATCAGACTCATCTGGCATTGGCGGACCATGTCATCGATGTACCCAGAATTCCTCTTCCACAAACCTCTCCTGCATGGCTGTATATTTTTGAGGATACTGAGATATCAAATGTCCTCGATCATAACTCCAATCCGGCCTCGGAAACTCTTTGTAGATGAGATCAATCCCAACCTCAGAGAGCACATTCCTAACGTAGTATTCTTTGAATATCTCCTTGTTATCACATGTCACTTGCTTGAGGTTGGGAAAGCGTCCCCAGTCCCGTCTCTTCAGTTCCGCAAGGCCGGCCAACCCTCTCTGTATACGTGCAGGACGGGTGGGAAATTCGGGTTCTACAAGGTGCAGTGACACGATATTGGGAGGAAGGAATCGGGTAAGCAATGTCTCATCTGCCAACTGTAGTTGTGAGCTTTGGTCGTTATATACCGCGTCGGTGTTGATCAAGAGCTCTTGCAATGTTGTAAAGGTTTCCAGGCTAGGCATCGGTGCGATCTTTGTATTTCGACACATAAAAGTTCGGATACGAAGATCAAGATGAAGCTTCTCGAGACGTTGGCTATGTTTTTCGAGAGCTTGAATAGCATCGCGAGCTTGTATCATGAAGGAAGAGTTTTCATCGACGTGATAAGCGACTATATCTGAAGCTTCGTATGTAAAAGTTCTCAGTTGTCCAGTACAGGAAGAGAGAATCGATTCAAGTTGCCTGACGCTCATTCGAAACTTCCGGAGATGAAGCGTCTTGATAGTCGATATCTCGGGCAAGGACGTCGAATGGTATAGGCAAAGAGTCTCAAGATCTGGTGAACAGTTTATAAGCTGCGAAGAAAGCCATGCTGTGTCGGATGCCCCATTGATCTCAAGTGCTTTCAGTGGTAGACGGGAAACTCCCAGAGCTTTCAGTGCTTCTAATTGATCGAAGGTCTGATGGATCGAGACATCAAGAGCCAGATGTGGGAGTTTGGGTAGCAAAGCAACTAGAATGAACAACAACTCGGTAGCCAGAGTGTTCGCATGCGACTCTTCTATCGTCTTTGGGTCACACTGAGAGTGAGCCTTGCCAAGTATCAGCTCTTGGAGAAAGTCATCGCGGTAAGGCGATAAATTCTTTCTTTGATCCCAGACTTCTGAAGATTGGATTCCTGTGACCTCAGAAACATGTCTGAAGCACTCTTGGGCATCTTGAATTTGAATATTGGGCGCCTCCAACGAATGAAAGAAAACAACCGCCTTTGTTGCCGCGGCAAGGTGACGCTTTGAGGCGATGGTCCGTATAAAACGAGCCAATGACGTCTTCACCGAAGGCTGTCGCACGAGATCCGATTCCGAAGGTGCAATAAGAAACACATGATGGAGTATTTCCTGGCTAACATCGCGAAAGCGTCTAGAGGCGAGACATAACGCCACAAGCACCTGGCGGCCTTTGCAGTAATTCTCTGCCAAGACGCCGGGTTCTTGAAGGAGATAATCTTTTGTTTTATGGCAGCAGTGTAAACAAAAGTGTCCAAATATTTGACGAAGGAGCTCTGGGGATAAGTCGGTGAATGAAGCTAACCTTCGTCCTCGACCCATCGTGAGGTGGATGTCTGGCGTAGGTGGCTCTAGAGGCTAACCATCCGTAGGTTAAGTTAGGCGATGTAATGTCCGAAACAAAGATATCTCCGTAGCGTAGGTTGAACAAAGGCCCTAAGAGACCTTTTCTTTGGTGATTGTGGTGAGAGCCAAGATTCTAATTTCAGTCAAAGGAAAACAAGAGAATGAATGAGTCGCCAAAAAGAGGAGGGACCACCCAACACAACGCATCCATATGTTGGTCGGTTAAGTTTTGGAAGCTGAGCTGAACTTGGCCTCCTCTTTTAGGGCGGTGATCAAGGTTAGGTAATAACCTAGCCTCTACCCGAGTCTCATATTTATTGTACAACAGTGCTAACCTTGCAATACCTTGGAGCAGGTATCAAGGTAACATTGGACATCATTGAGTTCCATAATACTAGTAACTTGGCTCAGCCTTATCTGTAACGATGCAGATCATGATCTACATGCCCAGATAAAAAGACAACGGTTTACCCCAGATCATGTCTCTCTTTGATGCTATACACAGAGAACCACATGAGCTGTTGGAGAAGAAGAAGAAGAAGAAGAAGAAGAAGCCCTTGTAACATTAGCGCTGTAGACCAACATGGCAAAAAGTAAAAGGGATAGCTATTTCCGGTATCTTCGGCGAAAAAAATAGACGAGTTCCCTTGAAAAGATCCATCGTTCCATCAATAAATACGGTAGCGCCCTTTGTTGGCGCCCTCGGCGTGCTCCTCCCTTCCTTTCACAGTCAATAATTGGCTATTTTTCTTTCAATGTTTAGCTTTGGGGACCTGCATCTCCCCACCCTTCGACGTCAGCCATGGCGCTAGGTTATCAACTTGGTGTAAGTGCTTTCTTCCTAGCCTCTAACCGACCTGAAGATGGGGAACTTCATTTCTTCTCGCCAAGAGAAAGGGCCGAGCGAGCTGAAGTTGAACTGTTCGGATGGATCACAGGTTACAAAACTGGGGGGGTCTTGTATTCAATCTTGAGGGTTGTGCTGGTCTAAACTCCCTTATAAAGGAGCATATATTCCCTCAAAGGGTAACATGAATTGGTTCTTGATTTCTGATTCTTCGTGTATTGCTAGACGAGTCGTTCATTCTTCTTCACTATATAGAGAGCTTGCAGTTCACTCATTCACTGCTGGATATCTCATCATCATCAACCATTCTTTCCTACTATTCACTTCTACTACTTGATTACTCTTCATCATGCCTTCAGTCAATACTTTCATCACTGCCCTTGTGGCTGGTCTTGCTATCGGAGCTCAAGCTGGTCCTTGCAGACCTCATCCTCCTTCAAGCTCCATTGTTCAGTCCCAAGTGACAACTACGGCATATGCTCAGTCCAGTACCGAGACCTCAGCCGCATACTCGGATGTTGTGAGGAAGTCCGAGACAGAGGCTTCTATTTCCACTACCGCTGTGGAAGTCACCAGCTCCGAAAAGGCTGAGACCACGCCTATCACCACTGACGAGGAGGCTACTACAACTGGCTCCCCTGCTACCGAGTCCACTTCCATCGCTTCCGATTCTCTCACCACCGAAACTACCATCGAATCCTCTCAGGAGACTACATCCTCTGTACCCACCACCACCCAAGAGCCTGGTACTACTCTCCACACCACTACTTCGGTTCCCTCAACTTCCTCAGACGCCGAAGCTGCTCCCACAACCACATCCTCTGAACCTACCACCACATCCGCGTCTGCTATCTCTGGTTGTCCTGCCAGGTCTAGCCTTACCTGCGGCTTGACAGGTCAGCTCAGCACTAGCAGTGACAACCTCATCGATATGCTTGGAGGCTTAGATCTCGAGGAATGCAAGGCTGCTTGTTCAGATGACGAGGACTGCAAGGCCATGGGTATCACTGGTGCTGGCCAGTGCGAGCTCTATGATGATAGCATCTCGGCCTTGGGTTTCGAAGCTGAGGATAACTGGTTCTCCGTTTACGATGCTTGCTGTTTTGAGGAGGAAGGCCAGTAAACATATCAACTTCATGTTTGCGAAGTACATATGTGAACTGGGTACATACACACTGGTATAAAACCCTGGCCAAGACTTAACGGGAAAGGATTCTTCGATGGGAGGATACAAGACATTTAATTTTATAATTCCATAACTCTACTTCAATATATACTACACTTCTAGTTTCTCAAAACCACTCTCATGGAACTATATTCTGTAGCTGTTCTCTTCAAGTATCCAATACTTTCGTGGGTTTATACATATTAACCGCCATGTTATTTCGGCCTTCAGAGCTGTAAGCCGTTGCAACTTCATAACAGAGCCATTGAAGGTTCTGACTTTTGTCAGAACTCAAGCAAATCTATTTTAAATTAATCGTAATCATTTCACTGTTTATTCTGCTTTTGTTCTATATTGTCGTTAAAATCTTTAGGCCGTGGGGTTGGCTTGGGTCTCCTGCACGTCCTTGATGGTAAGGTCCTCAGCCTTCTTGGTAACCTCAGCAGCATCGCCGCCCTTACCACCCTTGGCACCGGGGAATCTTGTGCCCAGGTTCTTGACCTTCTTCTCCTTCTTCACGGGTGGGGGGTAGGCCTTCACGGTGACCTCTTGCCACTCCTTCGAGGCCTGGTAGTCGGCCTGGATGGGGTTCATCAGGGCAAGGATTCCTTCCGTCACAGCAGCCTTTAGGGTCTGGGGTGTCAACTTGAATCAGAATGTTAGCAAACAGCACCATCAATACACCCATTTGGAAGCAGAACATACCACATCCTTTTGGTAATCCTCGTGAACTTGCTTAATGTCGCTGTAAACAAGGGGCTCGGCGTCCCGTCTCTCGACCTTGAACTCTCGAGTGCCATTCTTTAAGCCAGAGGCTGGCAGTAGGACAAACTCTACAAGTGCCAAGACACCGTTACCCTCGACCTCCTTGGGAACACACTCGGCCTTGCGGATCTTCTTGGTCACTGCCTCGGGGGCGTCCAAAAGGTCAATCTTGCTGTCTGACATAGACTGTAAGCACATGTCGCACCAGTTGATTCACAGGCACATACTCTCGTCACTTGAGCTCATCTTGTTACCGTTAAGACCGGCAACCATGGGGTTCATAAGATGGGCACGCTAGGTCGGAGGTCAGCAATATCCATTTTCGCAGTATCATAAAGCCATACCTTTCGGTAGCCGAGCTTGGGCAGCCACTCAGTAGCAGCAGCGAACAGCTTCCTTTGGTCAACACCGCCGAATTGAACATCGCAGTCAAGGTACTGCTCATCCAACACCTGCAGCAGAGGGTACAAGAGACCGCTCAGAGGTGCATTGCCGGTCTGCTTGACAACCTCGGCGCCAGCCTTCTTGGCATCGTGTTCTGAGACAACTGAAGACAACTTGTACAAATCCATGACATAGTCGGGGGTCTTCTGGTAAGAGCTGCCGAGGACGAAGCGCAGCTTGTCGGTAGAAACTCCACAAGACTTCAACATAGACTCGACAACAAACTTGTAGTACTCGGCGCGCTTCTCAACGAGCTCGATGGGAGCCTTGAGGTTGTCGAGGAAGCCATGGATATCGGCGAGGAGGACGGTAACTTCGCATCCGGCGGCGAGGTACTGCGCGATCTTGACAGCGGGGACGAGGTAACCGCAGTGAGGTCGACCGGTGGTTGCAGTGCCTTAAGTATTCAGGTTAGCAGTCTGGCTTGCAGGCCATGGCGCGCAAGGGAAGATTAAACCTACCCCAGTAGATCTTGGGGTTGCGACCCTCGGCAAGAATGCCCTCAATGATTTCGGGGTTGAGAACCTCAGCGAGGTTCTCCTTGATGAGACCGAGTCTCTCCTCGTTTGAAAGAGCCATGGCGATAGTTTTTGGAGGAGGTGTAAGGAAAAGACGATGTTTGAGGCGGGATGAATCACATTAATGCCCCGCGCTACCTGCCAGTATTCTGCCCCTCGGGTGGATTGGACCTTACCCAATTGGGTGGCTTCATTGAAGGGTCGGAACTACCAGTAAGAAGGGACTCCTTGATATGGATTTGTTTTGAGACAGCAGTTACCTGTACAGAACTTGTAGCATAGACACTGGTGATACAATCGCAGAGAGTGAGTCACTGGAAGTATTTCGTAATTGGATTGTTGAGTTCAAGTTGGGTATCATACTTATATTCAATCTATATTCCCTTCACCTTCCATGCAACGTTACGGGCGATTACAAAGAGATTGAAACTGTAAAAGGACTTTGGAAGCTTTCAGATTATCAATATAGTCTCTTCCATTCCCAAAAACACTCCCTGTCTGAGCTATAATGGAAGTTCAATGTTCAGTATACAGTTGTGTTTCTGGCGTGTTAGTGAGGTGCCCCTCCAAAAAGTTGCTCTGGCTGCCCGCCGGAATGGAGCTTTCCTTTTCCGAAGATCGGTGGTCTGTGAAAAAACGGTGACTTTTGCGAAAACGGTACCATTGAACGGTGGGTCAACTCCCAATTGCACAAGATTTATGCATGTGGCTGAAGAGCACCCCTGTCTTTCTGTGTGGAACTGTGGCGACGTTCCTGAGCTAGCGCCAGCAAGACCTTAACGGACGTCTCCCAGCAGGGAAGTCCTCCAAGTAGCATTGCGTGTGAAGCTATCCCATCACATCCGGTAGATGCGAATGAATGTATATGAGAAGCTATAAGTCTGTTGCTACAATTGCCGAGTCCTCCAACCACAAATATCGTCCAATAAAGTCATCTCCAGGTGATAGCTCCTTCATCTCAACTTAACTTTTAAGTGAAGCATATCATATTTGTCAGCCCGAGGTGCCAGGGCGTCAACCTCTCGTCTCACCCCTGTAACGTCGCTATCTTGACTTCGTTTCATCCAACATCATACACCTAACTAGCCAGCACTTCCCTTTCAACTCGTTTCTCCTAACAGTTTGTTCTTACGCAATTATCTTTCATTTGTTACATCACGATGGGGCGGCAGGAACCTCTCCTAGCATACAACACCACTCGGCCTTCGAGGACCAGGGGCTCAAACCGTTCAGTCAAGGGAGGACTGCTCTCTCAGATTCACAACAATTCTTATCATGAGACTCCTTCTTCACCAAAGTTGACACCTCGAAGGGCTATTCTAGCCATATTCCTTGCCCTTCTGGGACTCAGCTTGTTGCATCGGCCAGTTAGCAATCGTTATAATGGCGTTCCTCGCTATGGCAGTGGTCTCCGGACACCCGAAGAGCGAGCACGTCATATTCTCACTACCACCCCATTGATAGGTATTTCTATCTTATTCTACTGTGACTGGGCTTGTACTAATATGAATCGATTTAGATGGCCATGTCGATTTCCCAATAGTATTGCGGTTTGCGTATGGCAATCAGATCTACGATGAGAACTTTACTCAGCCTTTTGAGAAAGGTGAACTTCCTGGACATGTGGATTTGCATCGTCTTCGCCAGGGACAGAGCGGTGGTGCTTTCTGGAGTCTGTTTGCCCCTTGCCCATCGAACGGCTCTGACTTCTCCGATGAGAACTATGCTTCAAGTGAGTTTACATATATGACAGGCTAGCGGGACTTTACTAATCAAACCATCCATAGGCGTTCAGTTCACATTGGATCAGATCGATGTCATGACTAGGCTGCAGGCGGCCTATCCCAGTCATTTCTCCGAAAAGGTCGACAGCTCTAATGCATTCGAGGTCTTCAAGCAGGGCAAATTGATATCGCCCTTCGGTATCGAGGGATTGCACCAGATTGGCAACAAAGCAGCCAACCTTCGCAAATTCCATGAGCTCGGCGTTCGCTATGCTACCCTGACTCACAACTGCCATAACAAGTTCGCCGATGCTGCTGTATTAGAAAACCCAACTCGCAAGGCCGAACCTCTGTGGGGAGGGGTCAGTCCTCTGGGTCGCAAGCTCGTTCGTGAGATGAACCGCATTGGTATGATTGTTGATATCTCTCACGTCAGGTATGTCGCACATATTCCATATTTATGAATGCACTTTTAACCAAGCTCGACAGTGAGGATACTATGCTCGACGTTCTGGGTGGTGGAGAAGACTGGACTGGCTCTGAAGCCCCTGTCATCTTCTCTCATAGCTCAGCCTACAGTGTCTGCCCTCATCCACGAAACGTCAAGGACAATGTTCTGCAGCTCGTCAAGCAGCGCAACTCTATTGTCATGGTTAACATCGCCCCTGATTTCATTTCTTGCGTTGATGCTGGGAATGAAAACGGTATGCCTGATTTCTACCCACAGAACTCTACTCTTGCACATGCAGCTCAGCATATCATCTACATTGGCAACCTAATTGGCTACGACCATGTTGGTATCGGCACCGACTTTGACGGCATTCCAACAGTGCCCAAGGGACTCGAAGACGTTACAAAGTATCCGGATTTGATCGCCGAGTTGCTTCGACAGGGCGTGAGCAATGTTGACGCAGCCAAGGTTGTTGGTGGTAACCTGCTCCGAGTATGGAAAGATGTAGACACTGTTGCAGCTCGACTACAGAACAAGGGGCAGCTGCCACTGGAGGATGACCTGCCCAAGATGAAGTTCGATGAGGCGAGAGAGGCTTCCTCAAAGGATACGTAGAGTCTTTAATACCGCGCTCAATAACACGGCGATCTAGATTTCGTTTCCATTTGATCGTACACTGTATATACAAGTCTTGTACAACAAGGAGATAGCCAGGCTTGCGTAGTCTCCTTGGGGTATCTCCCCTTATAGCATTCCATATGCTATTATATTGTGATTTCAACATTCAGGCCGTCTCTCAGGCCCAAAGCCAGACAACCCATTTTCGCAATGATTTGTTTAACCTCTTCGCTCCACCCTGTTGAGTCTGTTGGCCGTTGCTGTCTGTGTTCTTGTTCGTTGACCTCGCACCGGCAGACCCATTGCGTGACGTCTACCACGGTATGATCCCATATCCTTTAGTCGTCGAATGTTCTCTTGAACCAAGCGCCTTGCGTCCGTTTCGATGGTCATTTGCGATAACTCGGCTGTGATGGAAGTGACGGTTCGGGGAGCCAGGGATCCGACCTTGGCGAGCTTATGGATCGAGTACTTGGCCATGATTCGTGCAGATGTCGTAGGTCCAAGAGCGTAGAAGGACTCAAGGGCTTTCTATCGGAGGATCATGTGAGAACGTGAAGAGCGATCGATGGTCGTTTTAAGGACTTACCTTGACGAGCTTCTGCTCGCCGAAGTTGACGCCTAGAAGAAAGACCTAATGCACTGTTAGTTACCTGTGACTCAGAAAAGAAAGAACTGGCACAAACATACCATGGTGACTGATTATCGTGGGTATCACAATCGCATGCCTCGATCTCGAATTCCAAGCGAACCTGACGTGCAATTGGAAAAAGATGGGCAATTCGGTAAAACTCGGGTTAATCCTTCGATCCTCTGTTCACTGGGAGGTACAAGACCAAAAAGTCCACTGGGGAGCTCGGGCGGAGTGGGGACAATTGGTGAGGTGAGCTGTGACAAGGGATGTCTGACATAAAAGTTAGTGAGGCTCTCGGACATCAAGCTGCTGTAGATGTCTTATCTTTTTTGTTACCATTTACCCCGACAGACAGCAGGGCACCAATGAATGAACTCCCTACAACGGTGGCTTTAGCCGCTGAAACGTGCTGGAACGCTGAGTGAGCTCTCCACTCCCAGTCCGGCCGTGGCGGGGGACCATCTGCACGCAGTTTAGGTAGGTCGCGCGGGTCTCTCCAGCTACCCCCGGCCCCGGTCAGCGGTCTACCTATGGTATAAGTGTCCCCTCCTCCGAGCTTGCTCTCTCCAACCTTCTTTGTTTCTGTTCTGTATTCTTTGCACCATCATCAATTGAGAGGCAGAGAAACAACAATCATGTTCAACTTTCGTCGCCTTTTCGTGTCGGCCCTGTTCCTGGGGCTCGGCCTCCTCTTCCTCGCCCAGACGGCCGAGGCTGCCAAGGGTCCCAAGATCACCCACAAGGTCTACTTCGACATTGTCCAGGGCCAGGACGAGAAGCCTCTCGGTCGTGTTGTCATGGGTCTCTACGGCAAGACTGTCCCCGAGACCACTGAGAACTTCCGCGCTCTGGCTACCGGCGAGAAGGGTTTCGGTTACGAGGGCTCTTCTTTCCACCGTGTCATCAAGAACTTTATGATCCAGGGTGGTGACTTCACCAAGGGTGACGGCACTGGTGGCAAGTCTAGTATGTGATGGCCTCGTCTCGACTCAAAGGTTCAATGACTAACGACATCTTCAGTCTACGGCGACCGTTTCAAGGACGAGAACTTCAAGCTCAAGCACACCAAGAAGGGTCTTCTCTCTATGGCCAACGCTGGTCGCGACACCAACGGCTCCCAGTTCTTCATTACCACCGTTGTCACCTCGTAAGCGCAACCCATTCCTGGCTTATCAATTGTATTACGATGTTAACAAATATCCCTAGGTGGCTCGATGGCCGACACGTTGTCTTCGGTGAGGTCCTCGAGGGCTACGAAGTTATCGAGAAGATTGAGAACACCAAGACTGCCGGAGCTGACAAGCCCGTCGAAGCTGTCAAGATCGCCAAGAGTGGCGAGCTTGAGGTTCCCCCCGAAGGTATTCACGTTGAGCTCTAAGAGGCGACATCTGTTCTGCACTTGTGCTGCTCGTTGTCTCGCCACCATTGATAAACTCCCCAAAAAGGCAGGATATGCTGATGCTTAGCCTTCGTCTCGTTAGACCTCCACGGCACATCTGAATTCGCTGCGGAAGCAGTTTCCACTGGATGGTCTCCCCTGCAAAAGATTGGCCTTTTCGCCATCTTTGCTGGTGTCGTCTTTGTTGGTCTCCGCAGCGCCCGACAGCGCTCTCGATTCTAAGCGACTCGAGACTCGGCATCCTATAAACGATAAGACAGTACAATCAACACAATACCAAACACATCAAACATAAATACTTTTTGGTCATTCCAGTCGCTTTTGTCCCTCAATGTGATCCATGAACCTAAATTATAGTAAACTTTAGTATCTCGTAGCAGTGTTCGTGGTAACCTATTCATCTACAGATATCCCTGTCACGTGGGGCTGGTGGCTCATCACCGAACGGCGCCCCCGCCATAGAAGAAAAAAAAGTTGTAAGTACAAGACAACGACAAATTCAAGGTTCCAGTTATCTCAGACGGCTATACATTCTCCATTTACACGATAGCTTCTCTGCAAGGTCGACAAAATGAAGGTTCTCAGTCTCAACTTCCTCACTTGCGCCGTCAAGGCCTGCAGGTCTTCCAAGGATTCCTACCCTCTTCACCCCAAGGACGCAGAACTCGTCCAGGACGATATTGAGTTGAACCCCGACATGATCATCAACGTCCTGCCCCGGCTCGACTGGGAGGCGCTCCGCACGACAGCCTCTGAGGTGAGTTTGAAGTCATAGCACATTGATGAAACTTGGTTTCTGTGTTTGAAACGATTTCCTGACACTTTTCTGTTACAGTTGGGTTTCCCTCAACTACCTGAGCAGCCTCCTACAGCAGTTGAGCTCCAGGGTGATGATAAGACACTCAAGGATCTTCACCATCTTCTTCTCGAGACGCAAATGTCCGAGGGAAAGCTCGTCTGTGGGAGCTGCGGACATGAGTACGCCGTCAAGGAGGGCATCGCCAACTTCTTGCTACCCAGCCACTTGGTGTAGAGGTGATAAGTCCTGCTCTGCAAACGTCATTAGATGCGAGTGTCCTACGGGATGCATAACCACTAGTAGAGGGATCTAGTGTTCATGACTAGAGAGGTATCACGACGGAGTTTGGCGTTGAATTTTATTACAGCTTCGAATCTCATCTGGAAAAGCACTCAATAAACTTGAATCGAGGCCCAAATTAGGTCCTCGTCCTATGATCTGTCTACAATTGATGCTCGCAACGTTATATGCCGATACTGATCCTCCCATCAAGTCACACCAAAGAAACCCTAACTCCATAATCTGATATACAAGCATCGTCCCGCATGGAAGATTTACACATGAACAGCGCTCATTGACCAAGTACAGATAATTACTGCTGCTTCTTCTGCGCAGCGGGTCCCATATCCTTCTCGAAAGCGCCGTAGGAGACCTCGAGACTAGCCAGAGCCCGGAGACCGACACCTAGGATGGAGAATAGAACGATAGCGGTGATGAGAGCCATGAAGATACCTCGATCATGTTAGTAAGTCGTGTAACTTTGCATGAAGAAGAGATAGAGACTTACCAGGAGTGAAGAACTGGTACTTCTCGAACAAGCCACGAGTATCACGGGTGTTATTGCCAGCCTTGGAACCATCCGAGACATCACGCTTCAAGTCCATGTGCAGAGGCTCGATGAATTCGGACTCGTAGATGGTCTTCTCGGAGCCGGAAGCCTTCTTCGATGTAGAGGCGGTCTTGGCCTTGGTGGAGGGTGTACCGACAAACAGAACGGTGTAGGAGTCTTTCATCCACTTTTCGTTCGAGGCCCACTGCTTGGTAGCTTCTGTAATACGTCAATATCCCATCTGGTACAATGAATTACTTCGGTGACTAACCCTTATCGTCTTCCGCCTTAATAAGGGTGAAATGAGGCTCGACCTTCTTTGCCTGCTCATAACACGCCGTCTGGATATAATCTTGAATCGCATCCGCATCAATCGATTCTCCGATGACCTCAGGCACAATGAACTTGCCCTGGATCTCCTTGCGCGCGATAGCTTGGTGAAGGTTGGACTTGGCGTCCGGTCGTCGAATGTCGGCTGCGTTGGCGCCTTCTTGTGCAATCAAGACGTAGTTGTCGGTCGGACATGAAGTCAAAAGGTCCTTGACCTGCTCGAGGGCCTGAGATCGCGTCTGAAGTTGGTTGCTGCTGGGTGCATCGGAAAACCTATCGTCATCGTTCAGCAGGGAGCTCGAAGTATGGGACACGGGGGCGCGTCATACTGGGAGGTAGAGAACATGACAAGGGGCCATGAATCGGAGAAAGCAGCAGCTGAGCCACTGAGCGCAAGAGCGCCGGTTAGAATTTGGAGACGCATCTTGGATGATATTTGCTGGATATTGGGCGTTGTGTCTGCCTGTCGATTCCAGCTTGTGATGATAATGGTAGCATCAAGAGAGCTGATGCAGTAGCAGCCACCTTACGTAACCGCATCGATAGACGCAAAGACCCGGTTGGTGCACACCTCGGTGAGCGTATGCTGTGGGGCGACCCTGGAAACTTTCGCGACAGTGGATTTTCTGAATGTTTAGGAACGATGCCAGCCGATAAAATAGTTCACTCGTTATAATTTTACACTACAATTGCACTTTGGACATTTTTGTCTTTAAAAGGAATCATGTTCGCCAAACCGAGGCCCAAGAAGAGCGTTCTTCCGCCACAGTACAAGAAGCGAAAAGCAACATCTGCTGTTGAAGAAGTAAATTTCGACTTCGATGCGCGACAAGAATATTTAACTGGCTTCCATAAGCGCAAGCAACAACGTATCAAAAATGCGCAGGAGGAGGCTGCTAAGAGAGCTCGTCAGGAGAAGCTTGACATGCGAAAGCAGGTACGTCAACGTGCAAAATTGGTTGATGGTTCTCAATATTCAGATTATGCTAACATGTGTTGTCTAGATACGGGAAGATCGAAAACGCGAAGTTGAAGAGCACGTACAGACCGTAAATCGATTACTAAAAGAGTCAGAGGCTGCTGGTGCTGTTGGCCTCGATTCTGAAGAAGAAGACGACGAAGAATGGGGCGGCATCCCTGACCAGCCTGAGCTTGACATTGTCGACCACGAAGAAGAGTACATTGATGAGGATCGTTACACGACAGTCAAGGTTGAGTCTGTTTCGGTAACAAGAGACGGATTTCAGAAACCGCAGTTCGACAGCGAAGATAAGAGCGAAGATAAGAAGGTTGAAGAGACAAAGGATGATGTAAAGAAGGCCCGGCGGGAACCCAAGAAGAAGAAGAAGAAGTTCAGATACGACACCAAGTTTGAAAGACAACTTGCAGACAGGAAGGTTAGAGCCCAAAAGAGCAAAATGGCAGCAAGAAGGTCGGGCTAAATTTGTTTGGGCTCAATGGATTTGGACAACAGAGAAGGACGCAAACAGGCGCACCATTTACAAAAGATACCCTTGAGAAAAGCCAGCTTCAAGCAGCTAGTAGAAACGTAACATGACATGCGGAAACTGTTTCATTCGCTCATCTGGCCAATACTGAGAGATCCCTGCAACCAAACCATCATACAGCTAAACGAGTATACTGATGGTTGAGGAACATGCTAACAAACATCCTGCAACCGGCGCAAGTGTATAAATATCGAGGTTCGATTAGATGTTGCCAATCTCGGCCTGGAGCTCCTCCAACTCCTTCTGCAGAGCGTTGTACTTCTGCGACATATCCTCGTACTTGGTCTCCCACTGGTCACGCTCGCTCTCAAGAGCTTGGACCTTGCGCTCAAAGTGTCCAGCCTTGACATCGGTCTGTCGGAGCCTGTAAAATCGCTTTGTTAGCCAATATACCATTTATTATGCGGAAATTTGGTGGTTGTCGAAATGGCGGTAAAGGGGGCTCGCTAAAGGGGGTTGAGCGTACTTCTCGTTGGCATCACGAAGAGTCTTGTCGGAGTTCTCGGCCTCCTCCTCAAGGAGCTGCAGTCTTCGCTGGAGAGTCTCGTTCTGGGTTCCGTGCTGTTGTCCCTCATCGGCGGCCTTCTTGAAGTCCTTGACGGCGTTCTCGAGCTTCTCGACCTCGCCTTCGAGGAGGTTGTTCTTGTGCTGCAGGGAGGTAATCTCTTGCTCCTTAGACAGGTTCTCCTGCTCGAGAACCTTGACCTTGTTCTGAAGCTCCTCGACCTTGCCGCTGGCCTCGTCGGCCTCCAGACGGAGCTGGTTCATTTTCTATCCACCATCACCAGGTTAGCATGGGTCGACGATAAGTCTACCCCTCCACAACGGTCCCTTCCTTTTGGGGCTGCATGGCGGGGTAGGTAACAAGGAGCTATTTGGTGACTGACCTCCTTGATGCGATCCATTTTGATGAGCGAAGAAAGATTAGGTTTGGTTGAAGAAAAAAAAGCGGAAGGGAAACTGGCGATGATATAAAGGTCGCGTTGTTCGGATGTAAGATGAGGCGGTTAAGTACCTATCAAGAAAGGGGAGGAGTGATGCCCCTCCACAATTGAACTACGGTGGAGGTCACCGTCGGATCCAGCCTCATTGGCTTGTGGCGGTCGCTCGCCTGTGGCGCTCAAAGCTCACATGCCGGCACTTTCCAGGGAGGAAGCACCCAAAAGGTGCCCGTTGCCCCGCCAGCCAGCACAGGCCGACCAAAACATCCCGGCCTTGGAGGTCCTGGCAGATGAGCATCGGACCCTTTCATCTTCCACGCGTAATTACCTCTTTGATTAAATCAAATTCCAATGACGAGACCAGCATCTGCCTAATTCTATTCAAAGACAACGATATTCTAAGCTCTTGTTTCGCTTATTGTAGCCATCATGTTGGCGGCGCATCGTGACCAAGAGAACCTGGTTCTAAGCCAGCAGATCCCAACGAAACAGCAGCACAATTCACGATTTCCCAAGACGCCTTCTCGTTTCCCTCAGCATGACGAGAATGCCCCAACTGCCTTTACTGGCAAAGGCGGGGTGAAGACCATAAACAAAGGCAATGGAACTCGACAAGCCATGGTCACTCCAATGGGTATGAATGACGTCCTAGAAACAGAAAGCAATTGGCTAATACAGTTTCTCAACGCAGGAGGCCGTAGTCGAGCTCCTCTGGGTAACAAAACCACCAATGCCAAGGCTAAGAATGGGCAGTTGGGGGGTGTGAAGAACCTTGTTAAGGACATCGAACAGACGACACTCAAACCAACAGCTCAAAAGCCCAAACAACGACCGATAGACCTTGCGCCTCTTGAGATTCGACTCAAAGAAGAACAAAAGACCATCGAACCGCAGGAGGAGGAGCCTGAATACGCCCCGCCAAAGCCCAAGGACCTTCCTTATGAATCCGATTGCTTCCCCAGAGATATGTTGACGCTCGAGGGATTGAAGAAGGACAATCTGTTCAAGGGATACTACCAGCACTTTTACAATCCTGTCGACGATGAGGGTGTTTCTCGACGAGATAGGGAGTTTGCTGAAACTATGAAAAGGGTCGCAAGCAGGGCTGAGCAGAAGAACAAACAAGAGACAGATGCTTTGACTTTCAACATCAACGATTTGTCAGATGATGAAGAGCAGATCAAGAAGCCAGCATCCAAGACTTCTATTTTGGATGCGTCGGAACGTAAGGTCAACAGCATTCGAAACAAACAGCCATCCAGTCTGGCTTCGAGACGTGCTGCCTCTGCTTTGTCCATTCACTCAGACATCAGCAGTAACAAAAGGCTCCCTACAGTAGTCCGAAGCACAAAGCCACGAAAGCCTTTGACGGGCTTGTATCAGGGCAGAAAGCCTGCTGCTCGGAGCATCGTCCCTACGAAAGCATCACGAGCTGAGAGTGCTACAGGCGAGGCTGCGTCACGAACTACTATTGGCTACAACCGTGGAAGGTCCGCGTCGTCCATGGTCGGCGCTCAACGGCGTGAAGCTGCTGCGCCTGTGGGAACACGGCGTGCAGTCAAGCATTCAGAGACAGTGAGCTCTGTACAGTCTGATCTGACCATTACTCCGGCACGTCTCCGCCAGAAGGAGCAGGAGATCAAGCCTCGACCTCAGTTCATGTCGATCTTTGATGAGGATGGTGAAGATGATGACCTTCCACCACTGAGCCAGCCTCTCCACATTTCCGATGATGAAGATGAGGAGTTTGAGCTCAAGTTTGACTTTTAAGCTCAGTATATTGTATTATTAAAAAGGGTTGGCGTTTAGGAACAAGCTCATCAAGAAATGCGTATAAGCTGATGGGGTGGAGTTTGCGGGTTCTGGCTCAAGACACATAGGCCATGATTTTTTACATTGTATGCTAATCGAGTTTCTTTACTTATCGAGTACCAGCTGGCTCCGCCATGCTTTGGCGATGAATGAATTTCCTCCCATAATGACTTATCATCTGGTGTTTCATTGTTAAAGTTGGGCCAAGTGCCAGTCGAGTAATCCTACCTTTGTACGCCATTGAGTGTAGGTTAGGAAATAAGATATGCACCAACTGCGTCTTAATTTAGAATTCCGTTTTATCTAAATGACATGGAAATCACAAAGATATTGGGGAATCATAGTGACTCTTGATTTAGCCAAATAAAACATTTTGCCTTTGTTAAAGAGCGAGAGCAATTCACTCGATCTTTGTTATCCTGATTCTGGAATAAAGCCCTGTCTCCTTTCATGCACGATGACATCGACATCAACATCTGTACTATACTGAGTAGGGCACTTCGTTTAGCAAATGGTTACAAAAGAAACAAATGACTTTTGTCACAATGGATAGTTTGATAGGACAAAGAGACTTCCAGCAGGAGGGTATTTGCAGGCTTTATTATATAGATGAATAAACCTTTAATACGTTGGATCCTGTCACTCGAACAGCCCTGGCTGGTTTGGTTGTACCTGAGTGGGACATCCGCATTAATTGGCAACCAAACGATACCCCGACAACCGTGTATTGACACCAAACACGACTGCCAATCACAGCAGTATTTATCCTACAAGCCACCCCAAAGTGTGGCTCCCTTACCGCTAAGTTAACGCTACTCATCCCTGAACCAAAAGTCAAAGCAAACTGGACGCCAGATCAATCGTCAACTACTGTACCTACCTAACTTCCTTGGTCGTCAGCCAATTTTTTCCTTCTTCCCCCCCTTCGCTACATTCCAACGCTTCGAGATTGCTATCAGATACCGTCTCTACCTTGGTCGCGCGCATCAATAATTTGACCCACGCTACTTTTCAGATCGTCGACAGTCTTTTCCCACTTCTTTACTGCTTCTAGAGTCGGTGGATAACGCCGCTCCGCCACATTCAACTTCACGTTTGATCTGTCGCGTGAAGCCTGCTTCAACATCTCAACTCTTTCCACATAATCGCTACCACAACCGACACAATCCGCCTGGAATCGCCGCCTGGTCAGGATTCTCACCAATCGGTGTGCCTTTCGACACTTCAACGCAATCATATCATGGTAGAAGCACGGGGGAAGAAGTAGGAAGAGCGCATCGTCACGATGACTCGCCCGCTCGGCGCGAGCTTCGCGGAGTTCTTCCCCACTGCTCCAAAGGTAAAAGCTCAGGCTCAAACTCGTGCAGACCAGGTTAGAGACCACGATCGTTCTAAAACAGCATCGGTATCGGCCTCTATCAACGGTCAAACCGACCCTACAACAGGAACAGCTGTGATAGGAGCCGACGCGAATACCAGCCAAAACGGCATTGTTTCTGCGTCGGATGCTATGCCAACACAACCTGACGATACCGAATCCCCATTCACAGACATTCCTGGCACCGTCGACTCGGCCAGCTCATACAGCAGCGCGGCTTCATCGATATTTAGCACATCCGCCCGCCACGGTACCGCGGCGACTGCAGCTTCGTCCCGTCTTCCCACCTCGAGCCTTACCCCAAGCGCCTCCAAAGAATCCCCAAGCTCCTCGGCCCCAGTCGCCGCAAAGCCAGATATGTCTACATACCAGAACCCCGACCAGGCCGCGAGACAGCCTTCTCGAAACTCACCGGCCACTGGCCCTAATGTCTCGATATCAAACGGACTTCCTTCCAATGAGCGCATTCCGGCTCGAGACCCTTTGCCCTCCGTAAAGGGCCTCAAGTGCACATATGATCCGCTCCTCGATCGAGTACACAATAAGAGCGTCAGCAAAAGCGCCAAGCCCACATATCAAGAATTCGGTCGAGTACGTATAACTATAACATCCCTCCTTAGGGGGGGCGTCATCTGTGGTGAAGAAACTCATGGCTAATGAATTGATTAGGACGATGACGCCCCCCCTAAAGACCCCCGACTGGCTCGGTCGGATGGTCGCCTCGGTTATATCAATACCGATTACTACCTACCAAAATCACGACTACGGACAGCGCCTGAGAATATCAAGCCTTATCCATATGACCCCAAGACTTCGATTGGCCCCGGTCCACCTACACAGATTGTCGTGACCAGATATAACCCACTCATTCCTTTCAGCAAGGTGACGGCCATCTTTGCAACTTTCGGTGAGATAGCAGAGAGCAGCAACAAGATGCACCCAGAGACTGGTAGTTATCTTGGATTCGCGACAATTCGATACCGAGATTCTAAGCGACCCGATCGTCCGCATGTGTCTGCTATTGACGCAGCTCGCAAAGCTGTGCGAACCCGTAACATCAAGGTCGACGCAGACTTTGTTCATGTGCAATACGACGCCGAAGGCCGTAAAAGTCGGCGCATGCTGGAAGAGCATCTCAAGAAAGAAAAGGAAAAATTCGAAAGAATCGAGCAGGAAAGAATTGCCCTTGCAGCCAAAGCACCCCCGACTGGTCCCAAATCTGGGACAGCTCCAGGTTTTACGAGACCTCCTCCAACCGCTCCTAAAGGTCCATCGGCTCAGCGACAATCCATCCCCCCTGGTACACCACAACTACCCTTGGTTGGTTCGCAAGTCAAAGGACTCAACATTGAACCTTCGAATCTCTCACAAAAACTCGCGGACGATCCATATATTTATGTCACAGGTGATAGTGTCCCAGTCTTACCAAGTATCCTTCCACATATGAAGAAACGACTTAAGAATTACGGCTTCGAGGAAATTCGCGTGGACAAGTCGGGTTATTTTATTGTCTTCCGCAATTCGTTTACTGGAAAGACAGAAGCCGAGCGATGCTTTCGAGCTGTCAACCACACCGAATTTTTTAACTATGACATGACTATGCAGCTTTGCCTACCCCGTCCTCGTCGCGAAGATGCTTCTGGTCGTCGACGTTCTAGCGCAAGCCCCGATCGAAAGGCACATGCCGAGCCGCGATATCGTGATGAGAAGGATCGACGACGACGCGAGGAAGAAGCGGATCTTGAAGAGGAGAAGAAGCAAAGAGCTAAGCACTTTGACCCTGTGACTGAGGCTGTGGAACGTGTTCGACTTGAGATGACGGAACATCTTATCCGACATATTCGCACCAAGCTCGCGGCGCCTGCTCTCTCAGACTTTCTAGATCCTGCCAACCATGCCGCCAAACGACGAAAGTTGAACATTGAGCATCCTGATGATATTCTAGAGATACCCAGCATCGAGGATGGCAACGACAGCTCCCGTGTGGCTACACCCAACTCCCGCGCTGACCCTATCGAGCGTCGAACTGGCCGGCTCGAACCTAAAGCTCTCCCGAGAATTCGCAAGACCAAGACTAAGGGTCAGGCGCAAAAGAGTGCCTTCAAGGATCCGTTCGCTAGAACGCGCGTACCTGTTGCCCGAAATGCGTTCCGCTCCCTCCACCACCGTCTACGAAGCCTCGACAGCGATGCCGAATCCGACGACGATACAGATACTCCTGCGCTGCTAGCTCGAGAAACCGAAGAGGCTGAATCTCGCCCTCGCAGCCGAATGAGCACCGATGATGAAGCTTCCAAGGATGATTTTGTCCCATGGGAGCAAGGCGAGGATGACTCGATGACCGAGGCCAGCTTTGCCATAGCAGATTCGGCAGCCTCCAGAAAGCGAAAACTAGAGGCTTCATTCGGACCAGGGTCGAAACGCCACAAGAAATCGGACGAGGAACTATTTGGCGTCAAACTTAAAGCGCTTGGTTCAGGATTTGAGACACGTGAAGATTCTGTCGATATTATACCTGAGCCAGAAACGGGCGAAGATGCTGAAAGTAGAATTTCTCGCTCTGAAACCCCAGCCTCAGCAATTGGCAAGCCTTTGAAGAAGCGAGCTGCGAAAACCAAGAAGACAAAGAAGGCAGCATTTGAGGAGTCTGAGGCATTGAAATCTCAAACTGAGACAGATTCCCAGCGTGATGAAGAAGAAGTCCAGGAATCCTCTCAAGTTAAGCAAGAGAAGACTGAGAAACTGTCCGTGGAAGAAGTGGTTCCAGAGAAGTTTGACGAGAAGCTCTTTGCTACTGAGCCCTTGACCCCCGCCCTTCAGTTACGGGACGGTGTCAACCCCGACTTACCGGTATTCCAAGGCATAACAGTGGGCGCTTCAGATACGCCTCATTTGGCCAAGCTTGCCAGGAGGTTCAATGCTAAGGAAATAGGCAACCCGGAGTTGTGGTTGTGGACTCGCAATCGCATCAGGGAACTCAACTCTGCAAATCGCACGCTGGACTCACCTGTCACCATTGGAGGATACTATGTGCCCAATCCAACTGGCTGCGCCCGCGCTGAAGGTGTCAAGAAAATCCTTAACTCCGAGAAGTCCAAGTACCTACCTCACCATATCAAGGTGCAGAAGGCAAGACAAGAACGAGAAGCTCGCAACAAGGCGGGTAAGGATGCCGCTGCAGATGCTGCGGAAGCCGCCAGAATCGCTGCCGAGAAATTGGTCGCTAAAGGAAATTCACGAGCGAATCGCGCTACCAACCGTCGCTACGTTGCTGACCTTAACGATCAAAAGAAGACCCTCGGCCAAGACTCTGATGTGTTCAAATTCAATCAGCTCAAGAAGCGCAAGAAGCCCGTCAAGTTTGCTCGCTCGGCTATTCACAACTGGGGCTTGTACGCTATGGAGAACATTGCAAAGGACGACATGATCATCGAGTATGTCGGAGAGCAGGTTCGACAGCAGATCTCCGAAATTCGCGAGAATCGTTACCTCAAGAGTGGCATCGGAAGCAGTTATTTGTTTCGTATTGATGACAATACTGTCATCGACGCAACCAAGAAGGGTGGCATTGCGCGATTCATCAACCACAGTTGTATGCCCAACTGTACTGCCAAGATTATCAAGGTTGAGGGAAGCAAGCGCATTGTTATCTATGCGTTGCGCGACATTGCCATGAGTACGTACCATTATTCTTTATCACCGTTCACGTACATATCGCTAACACAATATCACAGACGAAGAGCTGACGTACGATTACAAATTCGAACGCGAAATCGGCAGCACCGACCGCATCCCTTGTCTCTGTGGCACTGCGGCTTGTAAGGGCTTCCTCAACTGATACTATTATAATACAACAATTTTCTTTTATATCCCTCTTCCGTCTTTCCTTCGATACCCGCATTACCCTAGCACTATCATTATCGTCTTTGGGCACACCGAGCATTTGTTTCGTGAGAAGAGCGGAAAGAATATGATTGGGGATGGTGATGGTATTTCTCACCAAGGCGTTGGAGACAGGAGGAGGAAGCGGCCACCTACGATTTAGGAGGACTATTTGGTCAACCCAGATGGAAGTTAGGGAACAAGAAACCGAAGCAGGAGAAGAGAACATCTCTTGATGGAACTTATGCGGCTTTGTTTGCTGTATGAAGTCTGCTGGGAAAAAAGGAGGCTTGGTTTCTTTTTTTGTTTGGCACATGGGTAACAAAGGGAAAGGATGGGCATTTTAGCTTTGAAGGGGCGTTCAACCGGCCAGTGCTATACGTCTTTCGACCTCTTATAGGTACCTCAAGCTCAGTCAGATGAAAGAAGGGCTGGCTGATCCTCTACCTATGTATATACCGATCCAACCCCTTACACAGATAGACATGGACTACGGATTTGACGGCGATACCAGGGCGAGGAATAAAAATTATATATAATCTCGGAAGTCTTGACCAAACCAGTAAAGTGGCAACGCTATGCTGAAGAAGATGCAAGTGTAGGTGCTGGTTCCCTACCTCTCTTTAGATCCAACTGCTTTGTTCCCTTGCTCCATTTCCAGAGTCCAGTCCATCCATATATTTCTAGATCAACTAAATTTTGGACCCTCTCGCCCTATATCTCCAAGATTCACCTTCGATCAGCACTGTACATACCGAATACCTTCTAGCCATATCTTCTCGCTCAGTCGCGTTCCTTCTTGATTGCGACGAAACGATCATTAGGATCATCCGGAGCCCTGGGTCCAAGCATCCAATCTTGCATAGCAAGCCATTCGCTCCAGTTCGATTCAGCAGCTTGTATCTCGTCTTCAGTAACGTTTTGCAGTGGTCTGAGGAATGGGACCGTTTGTCCGTCGTCCATATCATATTGAGTCTTGACTCTGAGCCAGTTGTCACTCTTGGCGGCAAACATATAGTTTCTGCGCTCACTTTCATGTATGCGTCCAATGCCTTGTATCCAGTCGTCGCCAAAAAAGCCGTGAAGAACCGCGGGAGTGTCGAATCCGGTGACTATTAGACGGCGAATGTAGGGAATGAGAGTGATTGAAGAGGCTGCGGGGGCAGTGGAATGGAGACTACCAGACCCTGATGCCCGAGAGGATGACGAAGAAGAAGGTCCATTGTGTGTGGGAGTTACAGGATGTGGGTTGCCTTTCTGAAAAGGGAGGTGAATGTTTACACAAGCAGCTACAGTTTGAACTGCAGGGCTATACTGAGCATGATCGATAAAGTACCGCAGACAGGACAGGAACTTGGGATGCCATTCGAATATGTCGAACTGTTCCTGTTGAAATGGCTGTACTACTCTGTTAGCCTGATACTAAGTGAGTTTGGCAGTCTGGATACGCCAGGCTCAAGCCAAGAGGTCAGTGAGCGGGGTCGATGAACGTACGCTCTGGAATTGAAACGACATGATGGTTGTTTGATGACCAATTCGAGTCGATGTGTCAGTTATGCTTAAGGCTCTAGAGTTCGAAACGGTTCAGCCGGCTCGGATCAGCAATGGCTGCAAAGGGGATAAGGTGAAAGGGGGAGAACGAGCGACTCTCATAACCAGGCTACCTCAGCCTGGCATAAGTAAGTTCTGCTGTCAAGCCCCAGTTACCAGCCCTCGCAAGAACCAGAAATAAAGGTCGAGAATAAATGAGTCTAATGGCGGGTAGCTGAGCTCACTTGGCACCAGACCGTTGAGTTGAAACAGCAAGGGCCACAAGAGGATCAACAGGGAGCGAGCGCTAGGTCCTGTATAAGTCCAGCCTGGAAGCAACTAGAGACAGTTCCAGCGGTGAAAACAATGGGAAGATGGCGGATATGATGGGTCCTATATCGTAGTCTAGGTGAAGGAGACAATGAGCTAGAAGTCCAAGGCTACTGATTGGTCGAGACAAGCAGCCGGTCTAATATCGAGTGGGTTGTCGATGGAGCCTGGTGTAAGTCGAACTGTGAAACGGCTGAAGAAGTACCGGAGGACGAGCCAGATAAGCACTGTAGTGCAATACGTTAGGTCAGGATAAACGCTGTTGGAGGCCTAAAACACACTGTCAGAATAAGCTAGAAGTAGAACGAATCCTGACTCGGCCAGACATACAGCTTTTAGGTAATCAATTGCGACGAGGACTGTAACTCTTTCCAGGCGTAAATGAACAAAGGTCCTGTTGACTTTATCGACAACTGTCTTGTGTGAACAAGAAGTCTGATGTAGATTGGCAACCGCGCTCAACGTGGCCGAGTGACGATAGTAAGATATTGATAATTAGGGAAGAAAGAAATATAAACATAAGCAGACAAGGATTGGGAGAAAAGACAAAGGGTTAGATATGGACCCTGAGCTCGGTAGTTGCTGACACTCTTGATGGTGATAGGTATCAATAGATGAAACTGCAGGTACGGCGCAGAACTAGGACGTGCTGTGGGGAATACAGGTGCTTAGCCGCGAACAACACCGTATTAGCGAGTAAGAGGTAAGACCAGGTAGGCACTGGAGGAGTTGGGGGTTAAGCAGGTATTATATCCTGAGTTGGCAATGGAAGTATCGTGACTGTGGGATGGGTATCAAGGCAAACTGATGGAAGGCAGGGAAGAAAGGAAAGGAAGGAAGAGACCTAGGGCGTGATCATTTGCCTGAAAGAAGCAATGAATAGGAAGGAGGGCATGGATCAAAACTGAGGCGAAAAACCAAAGCTGCCTGTCGGTTAGGAATCTAGACGTATGGATGTAGAGGCAGGTAGGAGGAGGTGAGGTGAGGTAAGGTAAGGTGACGAGAGGTGAAGGAAAGAAGGCGGTACTTTTCTTTTGTCGGCTTCTCTCCTTCTATTCTTGTTTTCCATAAACAGGCCTGAACTCAATTTAAAGTCTTCAGGTAAGGTAGGAACCTAAGTCCAAGTACCTTCCCTAGGTACCCAGCAAATCAGCCTATAAGCTCGCACCTGCCCCAATACTATCCATATCAACCTGAAAGATGGTAGCAGGCGTTCGTAGAAAAATTGGACACTCTGCTTCCCTTCCTCTTTCCTCTTGTCCATTGTCGCCGTGCCCAGCCAGGCCGAAACACGACTCCCCAGGGTGTGTTGAATTGAAGTGACAAGTGATGGTGCTAAGCGAGGACCCTAGAACTCATCCCTGTCAGTGTCTCAACTCCCCTGTACTGAACTGAACTGACAAACAGGACAGAACCTTGCTTCTTCTTCAACGACAACGACGAATGCAATGCACCCATCCAGATAATGTCCGATGGTTAGAGTACCCGTCATCCATACGTTCACCTCACATCACCTCTTGCTAACTCGAGAGCGGCGCCCCTTCCGTATCGTACCGTTCCGTACAGTAACGCGCAATTGTGTACATACAGAATTCAATTCATTGCCGTCAAAACCGCCAATTCGATACCCTTCCTCTGGGGCAGACCCACGTCCGTTCGAGTCTGCAATACTGAACTAGACTGCCTTAGCTCTACAGTAGTTGCGGTGCTACCGTACTTACGGATACTGCTTTATGTACAAGTACATACACAAACAAGAGTCCTGATCTATTACGACACAACCCACAGTCCAGCAGTGTGTACAATTGGCAACAGAGGATGGTACTTGATGACCGTCTGGTCATTCAAGAGAGCCCGCGAAGCCACATATTTCATTCGGCCTACATTTAGCAGCAGACAGCCTTGTCCTGTCACACATACACGCACACGACACATATATACAGTACATAGCTACGTCCAGCACACGCTTTCTACACACGTTCGAGCACTCGTCATGCATGCAGTAGTACCGCATCGTGTGCATATTTGGTCTCGGCTGCCGCAGACCTGACCCAGGCCCCAGGTCCTTGCATCCTGGTCGATCGTCTCCCGTGCACGGGAAACTTACGCCCACTCACGATAGCGCAGGTCCCTTGTAGACCTGTGTTCTGCTAACTGCGTGTCATTAGGGATGTCAATCCCTGCTCTCTTCGACTTAGCCAGACTTGACGGCGTTCCCGCAACATGCACTTGAACATCAATGTTACCCAATTGGGCCACTGGTCCGGGTTATTCAGCCTTCGTCAACTGCGCTAAAGAATCAACATAGACTTGAATTCATAACCCACAACAGCATATATCCGAATCTCTGCAATGACCAGCCTTGTTGGTCCGACAATTTGTGTTCTCCAGGGTTATGGTGTTATTCCCCAGCCAGGGTGACAGTTGGCTAAGAGCACGCCAAAATCCAAGACATTCCACGGAAACTCGGAAAGAGACATGTCCGCTACTGCTCCTTTTTTCTCGAGCTGAGGCGTAACAGGGATGCATTCTTGATTCCGATTAGACGGTTGGCCAGTTCTCATATTACCAATATCATTGCAGACTGATGGTAACTTGTCGACCCTGTTCTGGAATTCTTTGTTCCCTGAACGCCCGACAACATACGTCGACCCGAAGACCCATTCGGTGTCAGATGACTTGATGAGTGGGTTGCAATAGTCTCGGCCGGCTCGCGCCGTTATCGAACAATACAATACCCTTGGGCTTTGTGTCTCCTATGCCCAAAGAGGTCCATCGTCTGCCCTTGCAACTGAATTCGCCAGCACTCAAGGATGTAGACGCACAGCCACATAGCGAGCAGCAGAAGGCAAAATATCACAGGCGAGGCCCAAAAACAGCAAATATCTGCATATGCAATAACGGAATACTTCATTGAAGAGCCTATTACAACATACATCAAATTGGATGTGTTGAAAGGGAGTTTCTGATCCGGAGTGACTTGTGTCGGACTTGAGATCAAACCAGGTGTTGGTCGGCAACTGGCATAGTTACCAGATTCAGGATCGTCACGATATCAGACAGGACAGACGTATGAGACCTCAACGACGAGGAAAACTTTGTGGATCCGGTTCAGCTACTTTGCCTATAATCCATCATCGACCTTAAGACCCCCCTGGTCTTGGTCGATTACCATACATGACTCGATTCCAATCATGAATTCGAAAGACCCTGGTCTCAAGACTGATCAGCTTGCCAGTGATCAGTGCACCAACTTCTCGAAGCATGATTATTACCAATGGTTGAACACAACGCCGTAGAGCTTGGCTTCTCGAAGGCTTGGGAGAAGAGGAGACATCATATCATATCATATCATAGAAAGCAGCCCGGACTGGCGAGAAGGAAACGCAAGCAGTAGGGAGCTCCGGGGTCAGTGATTGGTGACGAAGCATGGGTGTGGCATTGACAAAGTTGACAACGCTCAACAATGTCTGTGCAGAGGATTGCCCAGAGATGGATCTGCAGCTGTCTAGCGGTCCGGTTACCATCCCTTCGGATTCAGATAAAAAGAGTATAACTATTGGCAGTGCGTGCAAGGGTATCGTGAACGCACTTTTCAGCTCCATCGGATTTTGGTTCGAAAAAGCAATGATAACCTGATCATAGCCCCACGGGCTCCGAGACAGGCAAATCAGTACAGAGTGCAGACAGCCAATTGCAAATACGGCGATGGCTGGCTACTAATGCAATGTATCCCTTGTGATGGGCCCAAAACTCCAGATCCTATCAAGTAATCTATGCTAAAAAGATCCAGGGCACAAATGAACACACAGTCCTTACAGATGCGGTTATATGCTCCAGTCAGACCTTGTCTCAATACGATGCCAGCTGAAAAGCTGTAGGCAGGGCAGGGTTTCTATGCAACCAGCTGATACTATAGGTGCACTGTAGGTAGCTCTTTGGTTCAACCTTTTAGCCGATATGCCTGATTCGGCCCAGAAACCGCATATCATTTGTCAAGAGACCGAGAGAAGGGCTCGGCAGCCTCCCTACAGGATAACGAGATGACCTGACGAATATTTGAGTAGTAGGAAATGTGGTAGTTAAGAGAGGTCAGGATACATAGTGATTTGCAACGTTTTACTAACTAGCGACAAGTTGTCAGCAGATATACACAATCAGCTGCGTGTCACAAGATAACCAATCAGCCTCTACCATTAATACGCACACGGAGTGCAATACCAACAGTTGTGATGGGGGTAAGCTCCCTTGACTTCAAGACGAGTAGTTTCTGCCTCACATCCAGGAGAAGTTGCGCACGTCACAATTACGACGTCCTCGAAGCATCATGCGTGAAGCCGAGTGTCGAGTCTCAGTTGCCAACTGTCATCGAGAACGACATATTACGGAAGACATACCTTCCGAGACTTCCTTCCAGTGGCTGACGAGTGATAGGGAAGAGTAAAGGTGAGGCGGGATAAGGTTGCAGTCCCAGGTTGTCGGGATCTGATAGAAGGGCCAGATTTGTGATATCCTACGACGTGCTGGATCGGAAACACGCAGGATCTCATGTACTACGCACCGATCAGCAGCATCAATCGAATTAGCCTAAGACAATCGATTGTGACACGAACCAACGTGAAGTCTCAGGATGAGTAAACAAAAACGAAATGGAAACCAATTTGCGTAGCGGCGTTGGGCCCAGGGCATAGGGTTGGTGGATGGTAGCAGGGATGCTGATGCTATTCCTCAAAGTGGCTGGCAAACATGACGGTAGATTGGTCTCCTGTCGTGAACGACGCCACAACAGGGTCCCCTTTTTTTGTGTCACATACGTCAGTTTATGACCAAGATCTCCTGCCCCTGTTAAGATGATCTGCCGTTGTCACAGTGTCTCGGATCGGTATCGGATGTGTGGCCGAAGAATCGCGGACACTCATTGTCTCTTCAACTATTTGATGCGCCTATCGAATACGCAGGGCGCGCAGATCCAACGAGGCATCTCACCTTTGGCATTACGATACCCATTGTGCTCCTTTCCTTATCGACTCTTGTGAGACGACAAGTTCGGACTCAACTTGCCTCACCTGAGCAAGGCTTTTCGATGGCTAACACGATGTAAAGAGGTGTATTGGCTATCCCTAGCATTCAGGAGTTGTACGACATGGCTATACTGAACGGTAGCCTGCAGGACTGTATGTAGCCTGCTCAATACTATTCGTTCAGGATCGTGGCATGAGCATGACACTTCCACGAATTTCCCGAGTAGAGATCAGTCTTGGCAAAGTTGTCATATTTCAGGAGATACACGCTACATAAGATCTTGTATTGGTCAATGGGGGGAGGCTGCATAGTTGCATGTAAGAGACGTACTCATTCAACCTGCAAGTGCCTTTCCTATCAATTCCTTGGCCCGGTCACTATGATTCATCTTGAGAGCCAACTGTCGGCCCTTTTCACCCATCTTGCCCCATGTCTTCTGAAGGATGCCTATCATCTTCGCCTCGTCGAGATCCGACTTGCTCTCGAAGTCGTCAAACTGGTCATCAAGGAAGACCAAGCATGCCGCATCCTCGAGCACTTGAGTCTCATCGTCTGCTTTGAGGTTCTCCTTGCGAATCAGGGCAGCTACTCGAGACCGGTTCTCTTCGGAGATTGGCGGCTGAATCTCTGGAGACGCCAGGAGCTCTGCAACTTGAGCAGCAGCTTGAGCCTTGAGCTTTGCTCGCCAAGTCAAGTAGCCTGGACGAGTCATGGGGTAACTACTCCGAGGGATTTCCCACCTATGCGAGTTGTGTAAGTTGAGAGTTAAACGCGGGCAGAGCTTGTGATGGTTACCTTCGAAAGTGCTGCGCTCGGCAGGCCAGTTGGAGAACGGGACTTGCTTCGGGGCATAGCCGGGCGAGCCATTTGGTCATCTTCTGGGCGTACTTGAGTTCATAGGGAATTGTCGTTCCATCAGGACCCTCAGCTGTCCTAGAGTCTTCGGCATGGGCGGCGTCGATAAGCTCAAGACCGCGAGCGTACTCCGCTGGAAGAGGGGGTAGAAGTTCAGCCATTGTGTCTTCTTTGGGTGACTAGGAGTTGTCCAGTGGTCAGAGTGTCGAGAGGGAGAGTTCCTCAGTTAAGTCTGAGTGGATAGCTAGTGGGTATTAGAAAGGTTATTTTATAAGTATCGGACGATGGGAAAACTAACCCGAAACCCTTCCTAAACTTGCTCGTTAAGTTGAAATACTTTGTCTTTTGTGTCCTCGGTGGTCAAGGTTCGTGATATCTTGATGGACGAATGTTAAAGAAAAGAGTGACACTGAAAGTAATGGTGAGATGCTAAGTTGAATCGGTTGTGGGATGAGTCAGCAGGATTGGACATGGTCCCATTGGGTCTGAACTGATGTGTAGTGTAGCTAGATGGACGATCATATCTGGGGCCGGTTATCGTATCATGCATGATATTGGGACGACAATGATAAAACTATCTATAACAATGAACATCAGTCGGGAATTAACAAAGATTCTTTGTGTGCTTACTCTTCAAGTCTGAGTAGGCACTGTTCTGGACGTCTATAGGGAACATGCATCGAAACATGATATTGTTATGCACTGCAGTCGTCTTGTTCACTTGCGTGTTAGTTAAAACTGTCACATAATCGATGTTCGATTCTTTTTCTGACCTGAACCAACGAGAGAAGTGTTTCGTTTGATTTACAGTGCAATACATGTCAGTGGTCTCTCTGATATCTATTAGTCCAGCTGGAGGGCAGACGCAGGAGTCCACTACCCGCCGAGCCCTGGCACTGGCAGCATAACCCGTTTGCACACTCCGTGTAGCTCAGAGAATCTTCGAGCCCGCACCTCTAGGAGCGCGAGGTTTGTTTACATCTATTTCACTTCCCTCTCTCTCCCACCCTCCGCTTTACTCTCCTCCTCCAACCCACCCCCATACACTTGAACCTTTCCCCTAACATCATCAAGGCCTTTCTCCTCCAACCTTGAACATCTTGCATAACATCAAAAAAGCAAACCTCTCTTCCCTTGTCGCACCTTCCCCTTTCTATCTTTCTTTCTCATCGTTGCTTTCGATATCAAACATACCAGTCTACAGACTCTCTGTTATACACATCTCGAGCCCCTTCTCCGTCCCTCGTCATCTTGACTCGACACAATATTGAGTACCCCTTCACAAGTAGGTCAAAGCCTGATCGCCACCTAGAGATAACAGCAAGTATTGATACGTCCTTCTAGCACTAGCAGAATCAACGTTGCTTTTGAGACACTACTTCACCACGAACTCTCATCATCGTCATGACAACTCCGCTTTCCCCTGAAAGCTTCCATGGATCCATCAACCAGATCATAATGTCGCGTAAAAACGCCCTTCCCAACCTTCCTGAGCTGCCTGGTGACACTGTTGCGATGAGGCCCGTTGAACTTGAGGGCTCACCAGCCTATGGCCTGTCTGCCTCTTCAGGTGGCTACGACTCTTCGGAGTATGAGTCTAGCATGTCAAATGTCGCTCCCACCGGCCCTTGTAACAAAACACACGCTATGAAGTGTACCAAGGCTTGCTGTAAGGGGAAGGCTAAGGCCAGATGCAAAGACCTCCGTGTCAAGATTATCACGCCCAGCCAAGCTGAGTTCCCGAGTTCTGAGGGTGCGAAGTCGTCTGGTGACGAGTCCACAGCGAGCACTTGGTCATCAAACTTGAAGAACAAAAACCGCAAAGCCAAAGGCAAGGGTAAAGCTTCTCGAGCCCATTACTCAACCGAAAACGAGTCTTCAGGCCAGACAGACGAAGCCTCTACCGACCTCAACACGGCTATCAAGTACTCTAACCCTGTTGTCGAGGACCCCAACTGGTCGGTCTCTGAGGACTACCGTCTCCGAAGCATGAAGGAGGCTGGTGAGACTTGGCGGTTCATCTCAACTTCCCTGTGCAAGACGCAAAATGATGTCAGGGCTCGTTGGAAAGTCCTCGAGCGTCAGGCCATTGCTTCCGATGCTACCACGGAGCCCGAGACCGACGGTGCGACGACTGAGGGAGAGACCTCTGAGCTAGTCGACGATCACGAAACTACATCCAACAATAACACCAGTGACCAAGTTGATGAGCCAGAAGAGACCAGCGAGAATGGCTCCGAGGTCGAGGATGGTGATGAGAGCTCGGGCAGCGACAGTACCGAGGAACAAGATGACACCGACGAAGACGAAGAATCCATCGTGAAGCCAAAGGGCAAGCCTGTCGGAAATACCTTCACTCGAAACAAGTGGCACAAAGGTCTACGTAACAGCAAGGTTGCTAACGAGAACAAATGGGCCAAGGCTCGCGCCAAGGCCAAGACAGAAGAAGAGTGCGACTCTCCCAGTGAGACAGGCAAGGGAACATCTGACAACGCATCTGAGGCGTCATCTTGTCTCGAATACGGTGATCCTGAAAAACATCACCAAATGCGATACCTGCAGGATCACATCTACAAGGAGATGTATCCAGCTGAAATCCATCCACAGCCGGATGCGTACCTTAACCAACGGGATTGTGACCTTCTGGCCACCATTGACAGCAAGTACAAGAGATCTCGCTGGTTAGAGATGCAGGCCAACTTTTACAACGTGACAGGCCGGATGGTTCCCCTCGAGGCAATCCGCGACAGATGTGAACGCGCGGAGGCAGAAGAAGATCGCTCCGCAGCTCGCAAGCTGGAGCGACGCATCAAGCGGGTCGAGACCTGGATCGATGGTCAGGGCCAAGGAAACTCGGACGAGTGAATTTTGACGAGTGAGAGACGAATTGGTCATGTCACAACAAGGTTTTGTTACATGAATCCTCTTTTGACCGAATGAGATCAGGGATGGCGGCTTGTTTCGAGTCTCTATTCAAGAGAGACGGCTGGGTTTAATCAATGGAGCCATCGGGCATATTGCGGTGCGGTAGTTTTGATACTTGAGAAGTAGGCAAGACGCGGAGTGGACGGAGCATGGCTAGAGTTGCTTTTTGATAACTTAGAGGGATCAGTCTCATAGCCACTCGACCATAGAAAAATGCGAAACAAGTAGATGAAATCAATGACCAGGGCGTGCAATCTTCGTGACTAATTGTTAAAAAAACAGTAACAGTAACGCTACCTTAATGATACATCTATTAGGCGCGCCCAAGTAAATGCGACCGATTTCTGAATATCAAACGCCCCTTTCTATTTTTCCCAACCCTCGGTTGAATGCAAATTAGATAAGCACAAACATAAAAGCCAATTTCTTCGGTGTAAATGCAGATTACAAAGGGTTAGATTAGAAACCCTATGCATATACAGACAAGAATCCAAGAACGAATAAAGGGTATCAAATAACAGAGCAGAAGTGAAACAACGGAATGCGCACGTAATCAGCCTGAGTCAAATTGTCCTAGTGAGACCAAGACTCGAGGCTGATTGTCAGTTCCTGAAAGATCTTGAAAACACCAGACGCCTCAGGATGTGTCTTCCAACGTTTCCAGAGGGGTTCCATTAATAAGTAGCATCGTTGCCCTATCGACAACGGAGTTCGTGATGTAGTGAACCAGGTCAGGGACATGCTGATCTTGTCGATATTTAATGGCTCCACAAGGAACAAACGGCATCTAACGTGGTATGGTGCGGAACGGGCCGTCGGGTATGGATTTGCCCAGACTCTTCTTGTGCATCTCGAGACCGGAAGAAAAAAAACAACCTGGCTCCCTGCTCGCGTCAGTCGATAGTGTCACCGAGCTGGTACCATAACTGCCAGTCCTTTGCTTAAGCGTCAATGTCACCACTTTCGCGACCGACTACCAAGCTTCATGCGAAATTAGTCGAATCCCATCATATCGGGTTCTCCATTCCCGGTGGAGGTACAGCTCTAGGTACCGAGTTTTGATTCATAGCTGGACCCTTGCGTGGGGTGCTGCTATTACCGAGACCACGTTTCATCATCTTGCCCAGGACCGTAACCAGCTCGCAAGCATCACCAAACATGTCGTCGTCCATTCCTTCAGTGGCGTCGTATACTTCCGCAATGGTATCTTTGGCAACTTTCCGACTGCCCTCGGCATCATGAGCGCATTCATACAAGAAGGCAGCATATTCGGTCTTGACGGAGAGGCGAAGAGAATGCGATCCCCAGAGCATTGAGTCAGCGAGTTCGATGGCGTCCTGGAAGTGCTGTTTCGCCTCGGGTAAATAGTCTTTGGCCGGAATGAGGAAATTTGGTGATAACGGAAGATTCTCGAAACCAGGTGGAGGCAGCACAGGTCCCCCTTCCAAAGGGTGAGTTGGTTGGACGGAGGAAGGTCTTGAGTCAGCTTCCATATCAGCGACACGTCCCTTTCCCTTGTCCATGCGTGGTGTCAATGCAGCCGTTACATCTGGTGTCTGCCTGCCTAGGTGAGAGACTGAAGGGAAGTTGCCAAAGAGGGCAAAGATGTGAGAGAAAGAAGCACGAAGCTTGTAAGCGAGGACCTTGAGTTCGCCATAGTTTCCGACCATCGGTAAGACGTATTGCTCAAGCATCACTTTGCCTTCTCGAGAGAGCCATATGATTCGTAATACGCGCCGTATTGCGTTGGGTGAAGGCTCATAGTCAGGTCGACGTTGCTTCTTTGCGGCAACAAGTTGTTCGGCAAGGTTTAGAGACAATCCTAGGATCTTGAAGAGCATGTTGGCCAGGAGAGGATTGTCATTCTCGACAGCTTTGGCAAGCTTGCCGAGAAACTTTTGATCGACCTCGGAGGACGCCATGCGACCCAGCTGTCACTTCCAATGCAGGTCTTGGGTATGAATGAGTGAGACGCAGAAGGGTCCACGAATGACTAGGGGCTTTGCTTTAGTTTCTATATGATTTACCAACTAGGGCAACAGAGGGGCCGTGGGACGGGGAGGAAATAGCCTCGCATATGAATTAAAGCACGGGTGACAGGCGTCATAGACGAAGCAAGACATGCGACGAAGGAGAAGCAGGGAAATAAGAGAATATGGAGGCAAGGAGAAGGAGGTTGGTTGAACTAACCGTTGCCGAGCTCCACAGCTGCAGTAAAGCGTACAGCAGGAACAGCGCGAAGTGCAGATTGTTGCAGCAGCTCGCACGATGCAAAATGATGAGAGGCAGCCAAAGGAAACCAGGAACCGTAAGGCGAGAGCCTATCGCTTGGTCTGTAGAGGTGCGACTCGACGGGGTCAGCGAGCCAAAGTGAATGCGCGCGACAGCTGGCAAGCTGTGATTGGGTCCGATGCGTGTTGGTGATGGTCAGTTCGGATGGTAGCGATGAGATGAGATTCGAAGATCCAGAACGACAACGCTGGAACAGGAACGAGTGGCAGATGACGCTTTAAGTGTGCAGTATCGACCAAGGAATGTTTTTACAACCAATTGGCCTATTTCGAGTTGAGAGACGAACAACACACCAAGGCACATGCGCATGAACGATCAAGGACCTGGTGCTGATCAACTGCGGATGCTTCAACGTACAATGACGACGAATAAGACGCAGGTGAGAAAACGCGAAAAGCGATTGAGTGCCAAGGACCGCAGAACTATAGCAGAACGCTTGATGGCAAACGAAAGACTAGCAGCAGGAAACAAACGCAATATTAGCGACACCGAAGAGCATGACGGAGAAACGACAGGATGGCAGGCTCGTCTGAAAGTTGTTATAACGGCCGGCCAGTCGCGCGCGCTGTCGAAGATATGGGACGGGAGTGAGAGTTGGCACGCAAACAGAAGCCGAGGCGCCTCCAGGTTCAGCGAATGACAAGGGCAGGCGGTGAGCAGAGTGGGCAACAGGCCTAACAAGACGGTCAGTGGGTTATCGACTGGGGCAGTTCTCTTGAAGAGCAGGTCTGTGAGAAGGCCAGCCAAGCTAGACCAGGGGACCCTGAGCCCAAAGAGGCACCACTATTAACAGTGCACCACTGAACGCTGAGGGAGTTGACCAGGGTAGGAGATCTAGTCTGATCGGGAGCTTGTTTGAAGATGGGGGAGAGGTGACTGACGCGGTGGTTGCAACGTAGGTAGTTGATGGTTTAAAGGGTTCTATTTTGTACCAAGCAGTCGGTATTTGAAGAGATCTGTAATTCTGTGAGTACTACTGATCTAGTTGACTTGGTTTAAAATGATTGTTGAGTTGGGTGAATAAACAAACCTTCGCTCGTGCCAAGTCGATCAACCCGAAGATATCGCAGTGCTATTTTTGTCTTTCAATGTGGATGCCGCTGAAGGGATGTTTGATATTGATAAGAAATCACCAGATATACGCAGATCGAGGTCCTGGTAACACGACTGTAGATTAATAGATTCAAGTCTCAGAATGAGACTGTACTGAATAAGAATAAGGAACACGCGCCACACGAGAGCTCAACCGACGCGGTATAACGCGAGCACGTTATGGAGAACTTGGAGACTGAACTTTAGGTGTAGGCGAATCTAAAAAAGTAACGAAGAAGAAAAACAACAGGGACCTAACCAACAGGTCAATAGGTAAGGTATCCGTAGTAAAGGTCGAAATGGGAAAAAGTGCGACGAGGCGGCGGGGCGGTGATTTCGAGGAGGTTGGTAAATAATGCGAAGGGTGAGGAAGAAGAAAGGAAAGTCAAAGGGAAAAAGAAAATATTCAGCATCCGTGATATTAAGAGTGTCAGGTGGAAATGAGTTGGGCTCTTTCCCCCTTGGAAGCTGAAAGACAATTTAGGCAGTAGGTAATGTAAATGGAATAAATGGCAGGAGGTTTGGACATCCATCATCACTGCACTGCATCTTTCCTTCCTCGTGTCTTTTCGACTCGACATTTTCCCAATTTCCTATTTGGGATTTTCCGTTGCGAGTCCCTGTTACATATACGCAACATCCGCTTCATTTGGTCTCACTTACAAGACACAACGTTACTCAGAGAGCTTTCATTCATTATATTAACATTTACAATTACTTATAAACACTCCACCATTGCAAATCTTCCCCCTCTCAGCCCGTTGGATTGTGCAATACCTAACGGGCATCAACGGTCAGCCCGTTCCAAGGAATATGCTTGATGAATTGATGGGCGTGACTCAGCACATCTACTGTCCTGCACGTCTAAGTCCCTAGGGCCGAACACCTGGCAGTAGAGTGACACTTTAATGGAGACTATCCCGAGACCAGACCCGCAGCTTCAACTGTCAGCGTCTCACCTCACGTCAAAGTCGTCTGTAATGATTTCATGCATATCGAAAAGCTCTGGGCTTTGACAGCTTACAGCTATGAGGTAATGTGATCCTCCTTTCAGAACCTGCTCAAGTCTGACTGCACAATTCTTCCATCAGGCTTCAATGCAGCCAGCGTAGCAAGACACTGTACTAGATACCTGATTACACCCTACATTTACTGGTGACCGAGTTTTCAGAGCCTACCTCAGCACATTGAGACAGAATCCAACTCAGCTTCCATCATTATCATTCGATTGCTCCTGTGCAGGGTTGTGATATTGTGTAGTAAGGTCTAATATAGACCATCCCCCAATCATTTCTTACCCTGTACTCCCAACCTCCCATATTAATTCTTCCTTAACCTCGTATCTTCCACTCAATCATCATCCGTCCGACATCGCGGATGGCCTCCCTTCATGCGACCGCCCTCGTGGACACGTAGCTTCCACAGAGTCCAATTAATCTTTTCATTCATAGTTCGCCCTAGCGCATCTGCATCCACCCACGGGCCTTGCCTGAGGATCGGGGATTTGACTTACACGCAATTTGACCCACCATGAGGTTACCCAGCCTCTTTAGTTTTGGTGATAGTCTCCTATTTCACGTCACTCGTTTGCCTTGTCGCTCGGCTCTAGACAAGATGGCCAAGGCAGAAATGCCTTGAATCAGCGGTGTGCTTCTTGGTTGGCAGTTCTCCCAAACTCCCGGGTTTTCAGTGTGACCCACCAGGTCTCCAGCATATACATGGACGTCAATTGAGGTTGCTGTTGGGGTTTCGTCTCAATGCCCGTTTTCGACGTATTGATCGACTTGAAACAGATTTGCGGCATCTTGATACTCTGGTAGAAGAACGTGAAACTATGACATGGGTTGAATGCGCTTGCTCAATTCCTCGTTGAACCACACGCAAAATTGACCAACATGAACCTAACCATTATGATGTCAGTGGTCATGATTCGCAGTAACTGAATTGATTTCCAACCATCTATGATATCTACGCCGGTCGGTTTCTATACCAAAAAATATCCGCCTCCCTCGAATATGCTCCATTGGGGAATCTCTTAAACAATGATACAACAAGAAGACACCTATTTACGCCCATGTACCCCCAACCAGTCAATATGCATCCAAAACATATAGCATTGCCTCAAGCCAAACTCCGAACATTCCTAGGCCAGAGTGCTTCTCGTCAGGTAGACTAGCTCCAAGCCCTGGGTCGCACTAATGCGCCTGGCTTTCGACGTCTGCTTCCGACATTCAGGTGCTCGAGGCTCTTGTCTGTCACACTGCTCTCAAAACGTTCATGCCCGCCAACAGTAACCAGTTTCACCACATTGCCAAAACTGAACGCAATCGATCTCTGACCCACTCGAATCATGGGGCCGAGTTCTGTTACAAACAGATGCCCTGCCCTTTCATCGTCCTGAAAGAGGGGTCGAGTCTCATCGGTTCTTAAATGACCACTCTGCGGAGCACTCCAGATCTCCCAGCGTCCCAATAAGTCTCGACCTGGTTCTTTTCGTGGTGATCGGTGTCGAAGACCCTCCGTTTTTCGCTGCCCGTTGGTTTGGGTAACAAGAGTCCTGTTGGACTTTTGCCGTATACCCACAACACTGCCATCAGACAGAACACTCCATGAACCGGGGTTCGATATATGCCTCTTCGTTTCCTTGGCAGATTCCCAGGCACACCAACCTCTAGTAGATGGTGCCGCGGGACTTTGGTAATAAATCATTTCGTGCTCTTCTCGAGGGACAAAGTTTTGTACTACACAATCGCCGGTCTCTGCACTGGTATAACACAAGATAAACCAGGAGAGTCCATCAGCTCCCAGCTGCGACGATGAGCGACTGAAGAACGCGCTCTGCAGGGAACGTTGGGTCATCCGCTCGGTCGAGAAGGTATGCACAAGGCCGTAATCTTCCATGTCGACAAGATGAACTCGGCTGCTTCCAGCGATCAGAAAGAGTCCTAATGAAGCGAGAGGCACAACTTGGTGAACTTCGTCATGCTCAATCCCTTCCAGCTGCACACTTCGTGAGTTCCAAGTCAGTGTTTCCTTGGTTGCTGCATGAACGCAGCCACGTCGAGATGCTGTGATGATGGCGACCAGAGGAGCTGCCTGCTTACTTCCTATTAAAGCCATTGTATTAGTACGGCAGCCAATAATGAGTTGTAGAGAATCCTTACTTTTCCCTATCAAAGGGCGAACGCAGGCCAAGGGGCTTCGACAGATGCCATAGTCTGCTCCCTCGCCTGCACCCGGCATATACTCGGTCAATGTTCCATTGCGACGCACTAATATTAGTCTAGGAATGACGCTCTTTGGATCGGAAGAGCCAAAAAAGAATGCCTCTGTCTTCTGCCCTTGAAGGTTCACGGCTATCGAAGGTCCCCAGACGCTCTCCTTGAGGTTCCATAAAGCTATTTTGTAAGGAGATAATATGGCCAACCATCTCGAGTTATCATCCGTAGCCATAGCCAGAACCGGGAAGGGCGCATCCTCCGACTCCTCACCTTTGGCGATCGTGTAATGTAGGCTGCCTGAACGGGCGTCCCAGATGCGAATTGCACGGTCTAGACCAACCGACACAATACGGCCATCAGGTGCAGCGGTCAGCATCGCAATGTCCAAGGCATGGCCTCCATGGAAAGACTTGACGTCCAAGGTTGGATCTGTGTCGGAACGCCGATCGTCCCCGTCAGCTTCGTCCTCCCACAATAGGAAGCTTGTAAGCAGCCGAACGCCAGCAATGACTACCAGAATGATAACGACAAATCGCGTGAGTTGATGATTGATGAAGTCGTAAAGTGCTGGGAGCAGAGTCGGTTCCTTGTAATGAGGCATACGATCCGAGCCCTTCATGACGAATACAACGGGCTCATAGACCCTTGCAACGTAGCTGTGGGCTGTGGGTTTGATGATGCTGATGATCTCCTGTGCTGTCTCATGATCTTGTAGTCTAAGCCACGATTTTGGGCTTCGCGCTTGGTGGATGGAGTCCAGAGAGGTTTGTGGTGAGCTATTGTTTTCCAAAGCATCGTGTCCTCTGTGCAAGTGTTTGAAGAAGGTGAGAATCGCATCGGCCTCGAAGAAATGCCACTGGGCGATAAGGATGAAGCCAAGCATGATGATAGTGCCCGCAATCCGTGTCGACAAAGTCGCTTTACCTTGAAGCACAAGCTCCCATGTTCCTCGAGGTCTGAAATCAGACTCGCCACGATGATGGCGCATTGAAGCCTTTGCAAGCGCATCGCTAAGCTCCGTTCGTCTAACGTCAACGCTAAGAACGGATAGAAAGAAGGTTGAAAGGTAGAAAAGATCGAACCCGATCGCGACGGCGACAAACATGCAGAAAGCTGAAACACCGGGGGATACCCAGCGAGAGAGCACCAACAATAGGAAGACATTCTGCAACGAGCTAGCGATAGCTGTATGAGCAGTTTCTCCAAACGCCTGGCCAATACGATTGCTCGTCGAGTCCTCGGCAGGGGTGATGATAACGGCATTGATGAGTCTAAATATGTTTTCAATACTCATAGAGAGAACAACTAATGGATAGGCTGCTCTGGGGATTCGTGACAAATCGAGTCGGAAGATGGCGCAAACGGTGAAACTAGACATGACGGAAAATCCGATCTGAGAAATGACCGTAAGGATGAGACCAAATTTGGACTTGAAGGCTCTCAATTTGGACAAGCTCATAAGGAAATAGATAGAAGTCAGACCATAGGCAATAGCTAGTATGGCCGTATCTTGGCGTGATATAGGACGGAACTGAAATTCGTACAGCTGGCTCGCGGTGGACCGACCATCAGCTGGGTAAATATCCCATTTGCTGGACACCTTGTCTGGGAGCAAGGAGGCTTTCCTCTCCCATTGTTCACCGACAGGCGAGTCTCTTAGATAGATCAATGTGATAACAAGAGCATCAGCGGCAACAAGACGCCGTTCTTCGAACCTTTTCCCGCTAAAGACGATGGAATGTCTGAGTGTGACATTAACCGATGTGGACTGAGTCTTTTTATCGTTGACGGTTGCCAGGATATTAGGGTCAAGCAGAACATTCTCTTCAATACAATCCCAGTATTGAAGGGGTGAGTGGAAGAACCAAGATTGGTTATTTAGACCATTGATGGCGTGGAAAGCATCTCGTTGTGTTGTAGAAAGATCAGCACCAGGTTCGGGCAAATAACGGGCAACATTTCGGGCCCGGATAGGGCTAAAGTTCTCAGTGCTTCCAAGTAATTCGTTCTGCAGCTCCAAAGCAGAGACAAGGAGATCTTGCTTCAATGCCTGCATATAACTGCCATGAACCCAGATAGAACGCATCATTACATCGGGGTGGATTGTTGCGCCATAAGGCAGCGGCTGGGCGACAGTCCAAGCATGGTGAGGTAGATTAGAAGCGCCATTGACGTAGTCGCTTGTGAAGAGATAGGGAATGGGATAGATTAGCATGGTAGCCACGACCACCGAAACGAGGAGCGTCGTGACAACATGGCTGGCGGCATATGATCCATAGCGATGCAGAGCTCTCCGGACAGGGTGAGTAGGTGCTAGGACCGGAGCTTCCGTTGTTCTGCGACGGGATGTGAGTTGAGGACGGGAGACGGGGAACGGGACGGAAGGACAGGGACGGAGTGTATCGGGGTAAATAAGACTGACCCTCGGAGTGGGTACAGAAAGTACCAGATCATGAGGACGGTAGGTAAGATTCGAGTCGCCTAATGTCCCATGTGCGAATATGTAAAGTGTGAGAGCAAAGGATTGAGTTGGTTGGGGGCCGAGATGAAGCAATAGCTTCTGAATATCCTGAAACTTGGCTGGCGTGACATGGACCAAAACGTCTGTTGAAGTAAATACCTGGAAGTACCTAGGTATGGATATTGCTGGCAATGGTTCGACTAAGGCGGGCAGCGCCGCCTGAGAAGGACAGACGATGCTCAACAGAGCGAGCGTTGGAGAAGTAGACCCAGGACCGCAGTAGCGACCAGGGGCGCGTTGAGGCTCGTGTTAGCGATTCCCACGGACGTCGATTGTCGTCAGATTAAGTCAGGCCAGTCCAGGGCCAGATGCAGGTGCAGATGCCAATGCAGCGCAGATCGGGTCACGAGACTTTGACTAAGTTAGGCGCTTGAAGTCGGGAGGACAAGGTCAGGGTTTAAGACCAATACTACCCGGGTTCTGTGGTGTGGCTCACTGGAGGTAGTAGGTGATGAAGACGTTTTGTACGGTAAATGTACAGCAGATGCGAGAGGTTTGGGCTTGAGCTTAATATGTATGTATGAGATGGGATGAACGATGGGGTTGATGAAGGACGTAAAAAAGGACCGACACTATGGAAAGTGGGATGGGAAGCTAAAAAGCTATCCGTACCTGCCTGGAATACAAGTTAGGACTGGATCAAACCGATGGAAGCTATGACAACAAGGCGCGATGCTAGTCTACCAAGCAGTTGCCCTGGATCTAAAGTCCAGAATCCAAGTCAAAAGCCAGAAGTCAAAACTCTAAAGTGCTTGAATGTGGGGATCGAGTTGGTACTGTATGTTACCAGGTAGTGCAGCGTAGACACTACCTGTAAAGTAGTACGTACATCTCTATTTATTGCACTGAAAAAGAACAGAAGCAACGAAACCAGAGACTCAGTTGGGAATTGCTAATGAATGTCCCGACAAGTTGAGGGGATGGGCTGGACCAAGTATTCCGGGAATGGAAAGTGGAAGGGAGATCAATAAAGCCGCTAAGGGCTCTCCCCTCTTGCCGTTTCCATTGGCGGGAGAGGCCCGTGTACGAATAAGAACGGGCATGGAAGGTAATGGTGTCTTGTCTCTCACGTTTTAAGAAGGAACCTTGATTCAGTTCAGGTCAGGATATGAGGCAAGTACTAGGCACCTACCTATACAGAGATGGAGAACATCCATGCTGTTTTTGATAGGGACACTAAAACAATGCTCGTATAACGGCGATGTGCGAAAAAGAAGAATCAGCTGTTTCTACGTCTCCAGAAAGAATCAATCGAATCTTGAATGGAACCAAAAGAAAGTCCAGCCCAGGAACCTGGATCTGCACTGGACCAGGTTCCATTGCAGCGCATCCCGTGTCCCCCGAGACCCCCCTGGAAGGTTAGCTACAGATCCACTGAAGGTCCCATCCATTCCATTCCAGATCCATTCGGCTTCCGTCTTGCTTCTTCCCACTTAAAGCTTGTGATGCTTGGCGGTTGCACAGAATCAATTTAGGCGTCGACCAGTTTGGCAATACAAGAGAATTAGTTGGCCGATGTTCAGGTCTCTCAATCATCCTCATCCATGTTTATCTTTTGCTAATTGAGCCCGTCACCCCTTGAAGCAAGGAACTGCACTTCATGCCACCCTTTCGTCCTAGTATGGAAACCACTTCAAACCCATGTCCTTGCTACCCGTCGAAATATTTCTGATTGGGAAGTTTACAAAAGCAACTTCATCATGAGCACCTCAATTTGTTTCCAGCTCCACAGGTGCCATGAACCTGTCAGCTTATAAACCACTAACATCGGCAATCCTTTCCAAGTCTCTAGTCTCTATCGACTTAGCTACTGACCTAGCCATGCAGTTGCCATGTGGTTTCCATTCCGGAGGTTCCAGCTCTTCCAGCCACGGTTAGCAAGGGATGGGGATGCCAATCAATACTTGGGATTTGTCTCAAGCGCAAGACATGGCGTCTATCTATTCAGCCTCAGAAGTCATTGTGTCTGAGCTTAGCGCCCAGTCAAAGTATTGGTATTGCGAATCAGCAAACAAGAATGGAACAATTTCTCCGAGCAACTGCTAGGTTCTGAGTACTTATTGATAACAATTATAATATTTCGTCTCATTATATGATTCTAAAAATAAAAATAAAAAGGGGTAATGCTCCTTGGAAATAGGCAAAGTATTACTCCCTAGCTTTGTCTGTGGCTGCTAGTGGTTGTGTATACAGCTAGGTCGCTATTCTATAAACTCTCCATGTTAAATAATGTTTTAGTACTTATTGCCAGTGCTTACTGTAGAACTGTTAATCATTACTTGTAGTTTTAGAAAACATCTGTGCTGAAGCTGTTGCTATAATACTATTCTCTTTCTTAACGGCATTGGGCTTGGATAAAAGTCATTGGGCGATGGTGTATGGAGTTTTGTGTGGGCAATTTTCTGTCCACTCATTATCAACTCACTCCACCATCGACTCACCCAATCTTATCTTCACTCAAAATACGCCGACAGCCTCAAGTGAGTAGCGTAACTCATTGCTCAATACGAAATGTCCGATATCAAACCAGAAAATACTTCTGGGGAGGCATCGTTCTCCGTAGACAAGTCCATTGAGAATCTCATCTCTACCTTCAATGAACTCAACAGCAACGTGATCGATGAGTTTCACGATGAGCCCAGTCCGCTCGAGTTCATGCGATACGTCGCTCGCAACACACCCTTCGTCGTAAGACGCGGGGCTTCCTCGTGGAAAGCATGTCGCGAGTGGAACTCTGCGTATCTGCTCTCCGCCCTAAAGGGCCAATATGTGAACGTTGCTGTCACGCCACATGGGTATGTCTTACCATCTGTCTTCTGAGACATGATAATCCAATACAGATGTCGTCACTAACTCACAATAGTAATGCTGACATGCCTACCGTTCATCCTGGGGAGGAGTCTCTGGTCTTTGCTAAACCTCACTATGAGGACCAGCCTTTCGAAGAGTTACTCGAGTATGTAGCTCGCCAGGAGACGGACCCTGAATTTCCTGTCGATGCTGAAGTCCGATATGCACAAACTCGTAAGCTCGACTATATTCACTACAATGAGACTGTACTAAGAAATATTGCAGAGAATGACAATCTCCGTGACGAGTATATAAGTCTATTCTCAGATGTACCAAAAGATGTTCCTTTCGCAAGAATAGCGCTCGACAAAGATCCTGATGCTGTCAATCTGTGGATTGGAAACTCCAAGTCAGTAACGGCCATGCACAAGGACAACTACGAGAACATATATGTTCAAGCCTTGGGAAGAAAGCACTTTGTTCTACTACCTTCACTCTGCCATCCTTGTGTCAACGAGCAGCCCCTGAAGCCTGCAACATACAAGCGAGGAGACAATGGCATGCAGCTTGAGATGGACTCTAATAAAGAGTCTGTCCCTTTTGCTATTTGGGACCCCGATAGGCCTGAGCAGAACGCTACAAAGTTTTCACATCTTGCTCGACCTCTGCGAGTAACACTGAATCCTGGAGACATGCTATATCTTCCAGCTATGTGGTAAGTCCAGTCTCGCTCCTTTCTACGTTCAAGATGTTCACATTCCAAGGTATCACAAAGTTTTGCAATCATGCGGCGAAGAGGATGAAGGGTTCGTCCTTGCTGTCAATTACTGGTAATAAAAACTCAATATTCTTGTACTTTTCCATGCGATGCTGATATAAATCCCCAAACAGGTACGACTTGGATTTCACAGGCCCCCTATATCCCACATCGACATTCGTTCGCGATGTAAGCCTGAGAAACAATATGCAGACTAAACCAACTCCAAATAGAGAATAAAATTAAAATGCCATATCTATTCCCATACACCGAATCGAAACAAGAGATTAGTTCCTCTTTTTGATCCTCTTCTGCGCTCGCAACTCCTTCTTCATACGAGGATCGACAATTCTGTAACGACCCTTGACACCCTTGGGACGTCCCTTGATACCACGGTTGAGACCACGAGCCACGACAAGCTTGGCCGCCTGCTTTGTTGGTTTCTTCTTCTGTGCCCTGGCCATAAGTCGCCCAATGCTGTCCGCCTTCTCCTTCTCTGTCATGTTCTCGTCGTTGTTGAGCATATCGGACTTCTTCTTGAGCTTCTCCAGCTGCTGCGCAGCCTTGTACTTCTTGCGAGCCTTAGCCTCGCGCACCTTCTTGATAGGACGAGCATTGAAGGCTCGCATCTTCTCCTTGATAGCCTGTGCCGCCGCCTTGGAGATGGGCTTCTGGAGCTTGTCGTGTCGTCCCTCATCCTCAACAAACCAGTCTGGGAGACCATCACGGTCACGGAAGGCGTACTTGTTGAAGCCATCATCAATAGCATCGTGAGTTGTCTTCTGTCCTGTGGCGAGTTGATGCGCGAGGGTCATGGCCTCGGCAGTGATGATGTCGATATCAAGTCTGCCATCAGCTCTTCGCTGGTCCTTGTCCCAATCATCCTCTTCGTCCCGTTTCACAACCTCGAAGCCTGCCTCATTACCTTCCATGTCGGAATCAGAGTCAACAGTAGCTTCCTTGGTCTTGGCGGGCTTGGCAGCAGGTGTTTCGACTTTACGAGCCTTAGTCTGTTGAGCGACGATAGCTGCTGCATCTCGGTCGATCTCCTCATCCGCACTATCTTCGGCAGACTCCTCTTCTTCAGGTGCAATGCCTGTGATACCTTGGAAGATGTCCTGGTTGAAGAAATTCGTGGCCCTCTTAGAAAGTCCATTGGCTCCCTTTGAAGGATCCAGATCCCGAATGAGTCCCTTTGAGGGGGCCGCATCTTCTTCATCATCAGAGGAATCATCTTCTTCAAGATCAGAGGAGTCGTTTTTCTCATCGGCCTCTTCGCCAGATAAGCCCTCCCACTCATCGTCGCCATGCTCCTTGCGAACCTTCTTCGCTCGATACTTGGCGTCAATCTCGGATTTGCGTTCCTTGTACTGGTCGTACATCGAATCAAGCTCTCGCTCCAAGCGGTCCTCCTCAGGATCACTCTCATCATCTGTCTCCCCAGACGAGCCAAGACCGCTGTCTATCTGCTTCTGGGGAGCCTGGGAAGGAACAATCATTTTGCCCCGGTTCAGTCTTCGCATAGCGTCTGTCTTGTCGACTTTCTTGAGCGAAAACATCGCACCTTCTCCGATGGGGCCAGCTTCTTCCATTCCGATATCCATAGGAGCCGTCATATTCAGTTGCATGCGCACAACCTCGCGTTGTTTTCGCTCGTTCTCCTTTCGTTTTTCTCGCTTCCTTTTGGTGTTTTCTCGGTCCTTCATGCTTTGCAGTTCCTCCTGGATCTTGAGCTCTTCGTCCATTGACTCGACCTCCGCGACTTCCTCAGGAGGCTCCTCCGTAGTAGGAGTCTCCTTCGTCTTAAATCCAAAGATCTCACGAACTTTCAAGCGCCATCTGAGAAGACGTTTGAAATCCTTTCGTCCTAATACTCGGAGGTCGGAACAGCAATTTCGGATTTCATCTGTCGTCTCGGGAAGTTTGTCAAGTGCGGCCAAAGCTACATCTCCGTTGCGCGGTTGCTGGAAAGTGAGTTTGTTGTATTGGCCCAGGACTGCAATAGGATCGGTAGTTTGGATAAACTCGCTGGCTGGCATTTCCTTAAACTGAGTGAAGTCGCCCTCATCATAACCATCTCGTTTGCGTTTCTTGACTTCGGGATTGTAGACTTTGGCTTCATTGTTCGGGGTAGGGCCTGCGAGTTCCGCAAAGACGTACGTGGAATCCAAGAGTCGCGGATCCAACTTCTTTGGCGCCTTGTACCCACGACATACGACACTGTGATTGAAGTCAGTATATGAGGCACAGAGCATGCTAGGGAGTAAACTGACAAGATTTCCGCACTGACTGCTCGCGAGCTAGACGGCTTCGTTGCTTCTACTTTATGGAATAGCTGTTTGAAAACCCACAAGAGAGGGTTGTAGTCTTTAGACCGGAAGACTTTGGTGACGAAAGTTCCATCTTCGCGGAGGAAGGCGCAAGCGAGCTTCAGCGACTGCAAGACAAGATGAGCCTGAGAAAAGGAATCCTGCGCCCAGGCTGTTCCAACGTTGGGTGCGCCGTCATGGATGACAGTGTCCGCCCGGTGTGTCTGCGTAGAGTTAGTTGAGCTGGACCTCTATAAGATTCTGAGGAAGCATACCTTTAGGAGACCTCTTATCGTAGCTCGGCAATCTTCGGTGGTGATATCAGACTGAAAGGATGTAACTCGAGGAATTGGCTTGATAGGACTCAAATCACAGCCTATAATCAAACTTCCCTGGGGCATCACCTCGGCCGCTACTTGAAGCCATGACTAGAAAAGGGTCAGCACATACAGACCGGTTGGTATTGTAAGACTTACACCAGGTGCCGCGCAAAGATCCAGAAGGACCCTGCTCTTTTCCAGGAACCCATACTTCTTGTTGAGCTGGATAAGTTTGAAGGCAGCTCGAGCACGATAACCCTTCTCTTTCGCTAGTCTGTACCACTTGTCGAGACGTCCTTTCGCTTTCTATGGAAGTTGTTAGCACTTCAATACATTCCAATACTCTCTTCAGTGCATTCAAATTCTCTCTTGACTTACTTGTTTCGTGATCGCCATTGTGTCGGCGTTGGCGCGAAGATGCGTATGTTAAAGCTAGAAACACCAAAATTGAGACTTGAGGACTGCCTCAAAATGCGCCCCTCCAGAAATTTTGCGACCGATAAGACGATCACGTGCTGATAAGCAGTTAGCTTCTGTCGTCTCCAACAGAGTAGTGGGGGTGATTACCTAACGTGCATTAGTTCAATCCTACCTATGATGGTGGCACGAATAGTATCAAGGACTCATTGGTGAACAGACCATTAAAAGCGGCACAACACAACTTCGAATGCTGCAAGCCTGTACTGGCCACTGTCACCATCAGCTTGGGCGAGCCGTCGGCCCTTATCATCAGGACTAGAGCTTGAAACATTACAGCACGGCAAAGACGATCATGAGCGGGCGAGTACTCGCTGCAGGGCTGCGGCCTCTTCCACGCCGACCTGCGGTTCTTCCCGTCAGGCATCTGCATCGTCAATCTACAGGTGGCCTCCTTCAAGCCGATTCTGCGATTCGAGCGACACGGAAACGAATGTGGCAAGGTGGGAACGCCTTCCACAATGCTGTCACTACAAGAAATGCCTCTTTTGCCAGGTTTTTACCTAAACTTATGGTCAAGTTTCTGAGGGTTCCGGCAATGTTTGGCGGTGTGGCCATCGGTGCCTTTGCCTGGGTACAATATCAAGCAGCTCGTATGTCAGAACGTCAACACTGCATTGAACATCGCTAATCGTCACAGAGGCTGGTACATTCGCAGTCAATCTATTCAACTCTACGACAGATACAGTTTCGAGTGCCGCTTCGACCCTATTTGGCGGTGCCAAGGATATAGCTGATCAAGTAAATCGAGGATGGGAATCCACGAAAGAGAAAGCCGAATTGCCCGACTGGGTCAAACAAATTTTAAAACTTCAAGAGGACATTGGTACCGGTGGTTCGGGAGGGCCAGGCGGCAATGGTGGTGAGCCGAAACAGAGCAAGTTTGGTGCCGCAGCTGCTGTGGGTGCTTCAGCTGCTGCTTATGGCTACGATCAGTCGGACGAAGAGGATCCTCGGAATGTCCACCAGGCCGCTAAAGACGATCAGATGATGCTCCTCACCAAGAAGATGATCGAGATTCGAACCATTCTCCAGAAAGTTGGACAGTCAAGCACCTTGACACTTCCTTCCATCGTGGTCATTGGATCCCAGTCCTCCGGAAAGAGTTCCGTTTTGGAGGCAATTGTTGGTCATGAATTCCTTCCAAAGGGTTCCAACATGGTTACAAGAAGACCAATCGAGCTAACTCTCGTCAACACGCCGTCTTCCAGGGAGGAGTACGGTGAATTTCCTGACCTTGGACTGAGGCACATCACCGACTTCTCGTCAATCCAGCGAACTCTGACCGACCTCAATCTTGCCGTTCCAGACAGCCAGTGCGTCTCTGACGACCCAATTCATCTTACAGTTTACTCTCCGAACGTGCCCGATTTATCCCTTATAGATCTTCCCGGCTACATCCAAGTCGTGGGACAAAACCAACCTCTTGAGTTGAAGCAGAAAATTGCCGAGCTTTGCGATAAGTATATTCAGCCACCCAATGTCATCCTCGCCATCTCTGCTGCCGATGTGGATTTAGCGAACTCGACAGCGCTCCGAGCATCTCGCAGAGTTGATCCCAGGGGTGAGCGAACAATCGGTGTGATTACAAAGATGGACTTGGTTCATCCTACTCGTGGAGCAAACATCCTGGATGACAAGCAGTATCCCTTGAGATTGGGCTATGTAGGAGTGATCTCTAAGGCTCCCCAAAACCAAGGACTTTTCAAGATGGGCAGCACCAACCGCCTTGATCAAATTCTCAAGCAGGAAAATGCCTTCTTCAAGGCTCATGCCGAGGAGTTCGGTCCTGGGGCTGATAGTATGCTCGGAACCTCCACACTCCGCAAGAAGCTTATGCATGTACTGGAGCAGACAATGTCTGCAAGCCTGCAAGGCACTAGCGATGCCATTCGACAAGAGCTTGAGGAAGCTACATACGAGTACAAGGTTCAGTACAACGACCGCCACCTTACGGCCGCGGAGTATCTTCAAGAGAGTTTGGATGCCTTCAAGCACTCTTTCAAGCAATTTGCTGAGGAGTTTGGGCGCCCTCAAATGCACGAGCTTCTCAAACAGGAGCTGGACCAAAAGGTCCTCGATTTGCTTGCGGCTAGGTACTGGAACAAGCCCTTTGGGGATCTCTCGCCAGTGAATCCCGACCTCGACAGCCTAGCAGATCTCCCCAAAGCGCCTGCAGACTCTCTTTACTGGCACCGACAATTGGATGCGTCTGCGTCCGCGCTTACGAAGCTCGGTGTTGGACGTTTGGCCACAACTGCAGTTGCATCTTCCATTCAAGCCCATGTTGAGTCCCTTATCAGCAATTCCAGTTTCGCCAACCACCCTTTTGCTCGTCAGACCATCATGGAATCCGCCTCGACTATTCTTAACGAAAGATTCTATAGCACCAGCGACCAAGTGGAAAACTGCATTAAACCCTATAAGTTCGAGATCGAACTCGAGGAAAGAGAGTGGACCAAAGGACGTGATCACGTTGGTGGTGTGCTCAAGAAGGAGCTTGAGGATTGCGAGAAGGCCATCAAGAAGCTTGAAGACAGTGTCGGTGGAAGACGAAAGGTCAAAGAAGTCATAAATTATATTGACAAAGCCCGCAAAGGCGAGGTCGTCGTCGAGGGTGATAACCGTAGCGGCGCCGGTGGTTTCAGCGCCGCTCTTCTGAGCAAGGGTAAGTTGAACAGGATTGAAATCTTCGGAATTGCGCTAATATTGTCTATAATACAGGGCGTGAGGCTGTTTTCCTGCGCGATAGGGCCGATATCATTAAGATGCGTCTGCTTGCTGTCAAGTCGAAGCAATGTGCCGACCCTAAGAACAAGTATTACTGCCCCGAGGTTTTCCTCGATGCTGCTGCCACAAAGTTGGCGTCTACTGCCGTTCTCTTCCTTAATGTAGAGTTGCTTTCCGAATTCTACTATAGCTTCCCTCGACAGCTAGATTCCCGTCTTGGTCGCCATCTATCCGAAGAGGATATCGAGAAATTTGCCAAGGAAGATCCCAAGATTCGTCGGCATTTAGAGGTTATTCGCCGAAAGGAACTGCTTCAGCTAGTCCTCGACAAAATGGAGAGCTTAAGAGAACTTGATGGTCGCGAACGCCAGCAAACGAAATCTAGCGCTAGAAAGGACCACAAGCAGGGTCGCTGGGGCCTCTTCTAATGAGAAATGACACGGGAGTTGTAGGAGTTGATGGTTACTTGGTTGTTGATTAGAATATCACCGCTCTCTTGTAAAGACGAACTTTAGAAGTTTAGTCTAAGCTTGAAGATGAATAGCATAAGAGTCGGCCTAAATTGGCCTAAACTTATTAAATTGGCCTAAGATAAACTGGATTATTTCGTCCGTTATTGTGCTGAAGAAGTCAAATTTTCTTAGGATCCCATTTCTCGACTGTTGACGCGAACAGCCCGAGCGGTTGCTTCATTTTGAGGCAAGCTATCACTAGTATCTGCTCTGCAGTGCTGTTTCTATCCAAATTCTAGAGCTAAAATATTCTAGCTTCCTTGCTCAGAGAAGGCAAGCTACACTCTGCACGATCAAGCCGGTGGGGTATTACAGTAGTATTTGTACGGTATATGCATGTTTATAAACAGAATGATATATAACCATGTAGACTTTTAATAGGCTTAATCCGAAACAAGGCTGTCTCCTCTCAAGTGCTGCCATCTGTACTCATTTGTAACGTCACCTCCCATCGAATACTGCCGCCATGGCCGTACCCTTCGCCCAGTCTATTCTGAATCAAGCCAGCGATGCGCTGCCGCAGCTTACTGATAGACATTTCATCATAGCCCTTGACCACACTCAACTTGAGGTTAGCCATACAAAGACCATAATGAACTTGCCAGAACTGGGCGTCATCGATAGCAACGACGCTTGGCTCAGTCTCAATCTCTCGAAGGACAGCACTGACACCATTGTTGCCCCCATTGCCCCCATAAGACATGAGTAGCATAAGACCTTGCGCTACGGCTAATCGCATTCCAAGGGCGAACATGGCAAATGCGATTACGACACAAATAAGGCGATCTAGCCATGTGTAAAGAGAAATGGAGAGGAGTGGAAGAAGAGCAATGACAGCGGAGAAGGAGAGTGTGAGGAAGTGGAAGGGATTCGACAGCACACTTGGCAGAGCAGCGAGGTACGAAACACGCATAAGTTTGGCAATGCGAGCATGGTTTCGAAGACCATATGCCGAAACGAGAGTGCTCACCATAGCAGCGGCAGACACAAGGTCAATGGAGCCGTCTGGGCCTTCATGCCCATGTTCATGATGAGCCTCGTGGCTACCGAGAGACTCGAGGAAATGCTTCAGAGTATGTGACACCAGATCAAACCCTCCAAAGAGGAGGAAAACTGACATGGCAAATCCAGCAAGAACTTCTGCTCTCTCGAGACCAAACGGGTGCCGAATACTGCTGCGCCGCCAAACCTCAAAATTGCCCAAAACATCTACCATGACACAGACAGCAGCACTACCAGCATCGAAGAAGACAAGATGCGAGAGAGCGGTAGTGGCAAGAGATCCTTCTGAGCGGAAGAAGATAAATGTAGCGACAGCAAGATGGCACATACTCCAATAACAGTGAATACGCTGATCCTTTGTCATGCTCTTCCATGCCTCGCGAACGGTCGGGATAGGGAGAGAAGCAGGCAGGACGGGTGGAGGTCTCTGAGGCGGCTCTTTGAAGATCTGATGTTGGGAGGAGATACTACTGTGCTTGTATCTGTGTCCGCGACGTTGCCCGATGTTCTGTAAAGGAATGTATTAGCGTAGTGACGAGGATATGGACAGAAAGACTACATACCGACTTGACGGGGCCTGCAGATATCACTTGTGTCTGGAAGTTGAAAGGGTTCTTGAACCCAGGGGACGCAGGAGAGTCCCCTGCCTCGTCTTCGGCGTTCATCGTCGGGAGTGAAAGAGAGGAGGAAGATGTGGTTGTCGTAGTGGGTATCAGTAGATTCGCAGCAGCTGAATTCTGAGCGACAGCGTCACGATTGAGTTGGCGGTTAACAGCGGTAGATTCGTTGTCGTGATCAACACCACCGTCTGTAAACGCTTCGCGGTTCACGATGTCAAAATCGTCGTCGCTGTCGGCGTGGAAAACCAGACTTGGCGGGCGGAGGTTTTGAGAAGAACGAGCACCTGGATAGTCCGACATGTGCTGCTGCTTTCGGATAACGCGCCTCTTTATTCGGTTAGGTCGACAACCCGATCGATTGATTCCAGGAACCCCGTTTTAGAGACCCGAGAACTCTGTCATGAAGGTTCAAGGTTTTGGGCGCAGGCTGTTTTCGTCAATAGCGCAAGCCTTGAAGAAACGAAGAAGACAAGATGGAATGCGTTGACGTCGCGATCTGATAGCCATTAGGTTGTGGAGGCGGACCGACCGATGGGGGGGCTTTTCAGGGGTACCTCCGGAGGATGCAGGGGCTACACAAGTGTACGCCACAGCATCCATGTCTGTGTCTAGCGGTCCAGCAGGTCCCTTTATCGTCAGGTGGCTAGTAGAGACGCAAGCCACAGCGATATCGTCATTAGCTTCATGTCTTCTCTACCTGGCTTCAATTGTTCATATAATTTCTACTTTCGCGATAATCGAACCATATGAAGGCTACGGAAGCCATGCAGCTATTCTTTGTACGACAATAATACCAATTCGCGGCACATAGTTGTGACCGTGGATAATCCTGCTTAATTACCGAATGCCAAACCCAACTCCTCATCCTTCTCTCGACCCTTACAAAAGCGAATCTAAGCAACCACTTTGCTTGGCGATCCCACTTACAGTCTCGCGATGGAGAGCACTCTACAAAACAAGCGGGATACCTCACCTACACCATCCCCATCTCATCGAAGAAACTCATCGAACTCAAGCATCCTTTCCAAGTTCCCCTTTTTAAGAACATCCCCGGAAAAGCGACGTGAGCAAAACGAAAGCGCAATCGACGACAATGCCCCTGCGACTACCCCTCGTCCCGCTGCCCGACCATCTGCGAGTGTGATACAGTATCAACGAACGCGAAGACGCCGGGGATCTCTTAGGAAAGCTGCCCTGCTTGGTCGAGGAGCGCAACGTGAGCGCAGGGAGAGTCGGCCGCTTGTCATTGACACTTCACATGCTGCTGCGTATGGACTCGACCCTACAGCTACGCAGACTCAAAGCCCGTCGCCGATAGAGTCTCTGGATTTGAATAATGCTCCAAGAGGCGCCCAGCGCACGCAGCTCGATGGATTTACGCCTCTACCTGGAGGACTCGGCACGGCCCCCGTACTTCCTCAAAAAGGGACGTCTTCCCAGACCACAGCTCGTTCAACGGCACTTGCAGACCAAGACGGAGCTTCCTATACATCTACAGACGAGGAGGATTTACTCCAGATACCTGGGAGTTCGTCGACAATTCGGCAGAGCTTGTCCATGTCACCAGGGCCAGACTCTTACTTTAATAGTGTAAAATCGACATCATCACAGCGCAGACGGCTCACAAGCAGGGCAAAGTCTCCATTGTCGTTCAGTGGCCTATCGTCCAACACGTTGCCGACACATGATGATTGGGATTATACAGATACAGAATGGTGGGGATGGGTTGTCCTGTGCGTAACGTGGTTTGTGTTTGTTGTTGGAATGGGATCTTGTCTTGACCTCTGGAGCTGGGCATGGGACGTGGGCAAGACCCCATATGCGCCCCCCGAGTTCGAAGACGACGACACTCTACCAATTGTGGGATACTACCCTGCGTTGATCATTCTCACGGGTGTTATGGCGTGGGTATGGGTTGTTGTAGCTTGGGTTGGGATGAAGTACTTCCGGCATGCTAAAATTAGCGGCGACTAACTAATTGCTGGGCTGTATGCAATGCGTTGGTTGGATATTTCTGGCTTTGATCCGAGCTTGGATTGAGTTCTGACACTGATTAAACTCGATGCTATTAATGATTATTAATGACGATTTATCAATCAGTTTTTTTTAATGCTGCCGCGTGAATTCTGATATCTGTATTGCATTCATGTCTTGATTCAGCTACGTCCTCTGAATCAGTTGGCTGCTGTTCACTTCCAATTCGCTGTCGAAGAATATCTCGTTGGTGCTTGCAAAAGCTAAGCGCCGATGCAGCGGCAAGATACGCCAGGGCAGCCAATCATTATGGTGTTGATCCTGACCAAAATATTGGGACATGGGATCGTGGCAGTCTCTGCGGGGCCTTTACAAGCCTCTAACGCGGGAATGACGAGGAGGCTCGACAAAGTAAACTCAACAGAGTTCAGTTTTTGCAGGAACAAGCGACACTGTATTTCAGCAATGGATTTTGCCATCCACGATTATAGGAGAGGCCTTAGTGTCTTAGAAGAATTGGCCACCAATAACATAAGAGACGAAATGATATGTTCACATTATCCTAACTTAGACCAGCACTTAGGCTACTTCATTTATTAAGAAATATTAAGAAACTAGCATTCGATGTCACAATCAGGCAAGTGAAGCACACATCTGTGTCTTTTGAGTTGAATCTTTTTGATGGCTCGGGAGTCAAGAGTCGAAGAGTCCAGGGTAGGGCATGTACTTGCGATCTGTGATGAGATTTGAGGTGAAAATTTCCCGACAAGACCATCAATCATTGCCTTATTCAGTTTGAGCGACAAAACCGTTGATTTGCATGGAAAGATCGACAGTATATCACCCAAATACGTCTTGCCTGGGGAAGTCGAGAATTCGCCGCCCCCGACAATATGGCTCTTGACCGAGTATCATCCTTATGCATGCTCCTGGCAGCCTGATTGTTCCATGACAGATACTGTACTGCGAATCTCGAAAAAGTCCCTCACCGTGCATTGAAAAATATCTGTGAGAGTCTCATGATTTACGCACTTTCTTCTCAAAGCAGACCGCAACTCTGAATATTCACAAGAATACTCGTACAATAGCCGCCAATGGCGATTTGAATGCCCCCCAATTACTAACAAATCGATGCAAATCCGGTACGTGGGGGTTCAAAGTCGAACCAAGATGCCCCAAGCGCAACCGCTTTCAAGGTAATTAGCTTCCTTGGCTGGCGGCCCGACACAAGCTCATCTCGTGGACATGCAAATGATCATGGACATGACATTGAGAGAGCGGTCTCGTGATGGGTTTTGCATAACGAGATGACTCGGAATTCTCTCTAGACTAACTACAATCGCAGTTCCAGTTGCAGCTACAGTTTGACATCTACAGTATCAGTAAGTGTTGACTCAGAAGTTAATGCGGAGATTGTCTGGCTCCATTTCATTCATTATTCACTTCACAATGTTACGGTACAACGTTGTGTGTTTCACCCGCATACAAAGCAAGCCACCCGCTGCATCAGAAATGGTCATGCAAGAGCTACTTGACTACTTTGACAAGCTTGGCTTGTCTCGAAAAGAGTAGTAAAATATTTTATTATTACTGTCGGTCTGGAAGGATTGTGCTTGACATTTTGTCCACACAGGTGTCCGTCAAGGTTATTCATGCGTCGTGGTATCTATCATGCTGTCTACTAAGCTATCAAAGCTACGATCCTCATGTCAGTCATTATCAAGGCTTGGCGTCGGCCAAAGCTATGCCGTCAATCCTTTGTTTTGGTCTGACTCTGGATCAAAGCTCTCCCATGAACCCCCTCAACAAAGGACCATGCTCTAGAGCATTCCCGGGATTCGGATCCGAATAATATGATAACGATCTTGCAGTATGTATTTGACATACGTAAGTAGTAACAGACATGACTGAGCAATAAATGCGAATGGCGCGCAAGGGAGAGCGTGCCCCCTGTCGTCTCCAGCTACGCCTGAAACAATTCCACCAGTGGCCGTATGTAATCAAAATCAAAGCTCCTGTCCCAACCTCACCAAATGGCGATGCCAGCCTGCTTTAATATTACCAAGATCCAAGGCACTGCATATTATTTTCATTTCAGCTGTCAACAAGGTGCTAGGTATTGGGCCTCTTGAGTGTACGAGCTTCTTCAGCTTGCTTGAGCTTGAGTCACCTTAGTCAGGCAGAAGCTCACACATCAGCTTGGCTTTGTTGTAGTCTCGCCATCACCGAGTTTCATTCAACAGTGGTATTTTTTGCCATCGATTCAGACCATTCATATAATTTCGCAGGCGATCCACTATCCATCCTCCTGCAGCTGGAGGAGGCGAGTAATAATAACTCAGTACATGCGAGAACGGAAAAATAATTTCGACCAGGGCATCAATTGCTGACTGGACGAGAGCATTTTATCTACTGTACTGTGTTTGTGTGTGTATATTCAATTGGATTCATTCATCGAGGGACTAGTGAGAGCACTAGCTGTCCATGCGCTGTAACAGTACAGTTGATGGAGGGCACCTCAGGTACTGAATATCCAATTTTCCCTTGTAGTCGCCATTTGTATAGGTGCCTATTTCCTCTCCAGGCTCCAAGCCATATTCGAGTCTCTTCGTACAATCATAACTCTACCTATCCATTTCTATCAAGCTCTGATTACTTATTAAATTGAAGGTTTACACTGTAAACAAGACAAGACAAAACGAAACTATATCATCTCGACATCATCTTGTCTCAATACCATCACCACAATTCATACAATACAAATACAGTCAAGCTCTTGCTGCAGCTCATCAGGTGTCGGGTCCCTCCACCGCCACACACCTCACGCATCCATTCGGGACGTGGACACAGACCTCCCTCCCCCATTTCTTCCACTTCTAGGCCCCAAAAACCCGCCAAAGAGAACATCTGCCCCTGGTACGCCCGCCTAATTCGGTCTCCCCTTCTGTACTGTCCACTGCTGGGCTGCCATCGGCCGAATGCCTGGGTATCCCAAACCCGCCTAAAACCAAACCAGCCCAGCCTCTCACTCTCTCATTCACTCTCACTCAGCTCTCTCCACTCCACTCCCGTCTTTTCTCCCGTCCTTCTCCCATCCCATCCCATCTCATTCATCAACTCAGACCAAACACCTCCAGCCGCTCCAACGCCATCTTCAGCATATCCTCCTTTTCATCTTCCTTTTTTCTTCTTGATCACTGTTGCTGCAAAAACTCCCTATCCGCATACCTTCGAAATCTTACCTTTGGTCGCTGGAAATCGTTCCCCTGTTTAAAGGTACTCACGAGTAATCCTGCGTCAATCCGCTCCACCGCGTCACGAACCGTTACGATAACCTCAAAACTCTGCCCGACTCGCCTCTCCTTGGCCAGTCCCCCATCGAGGGGTTTGTCCTCATCGTCGTTCGACCTCGCATTTTCTCGTGTTGTCTTCTCCACGTTACGAATCTGGCCAGACTCTCTGTAATCAGGCTTCAGGTCGCCACACCTCCTCGACAATTTGGGACCCTGAATAATCCCTCCCATACCATACTCCGAAAACCTCCCCTTCGACTGTTGGCCATCGCCATCAACCACAATCATGAGGGAAGTCAACTTTAGTATCCCCAACGTCAACAAGGCGTCCGTTGGTATTACTACCGCCTTGTATGACCGCCGTGCTCTCGATTGCACTTCGACCCTCCCCCTCATCAACTCGCTCAACCATCTCGCCTATCTCACCACATCCTCTGCTCGCATCCGCGACATCCTCACCGTCGATGGAGGTATCGAGCGTCTCGTCTGCATTCTCAAGCAAGGCCGTAGTAAGGACATGATGGGAATGTGGAAATGGAATCTTGCTTTCCAGTGCGTTGTCAATATTGGTGTTCGAGGCACGGAGAACGTCCGCACCCGTGTCGTTGAAGCCGACATGGTCCCTGTCATCGCTACCATCCTCGATAACTACACCAAGGCTGTCGACAAATGCCGCGAGAAGGCCGAAGAAGCGAAACAGAAGCAGAACTACGATCACCATCGTCACCGAGGCCACGAGCACCGCTCGACCCCTAAGGCTTCCTCGTCCAATTCAGCATCAGCCTCCGCTTCAGCATCATCTTCATCATCAGCAACAGCAGGCGCTTCGCCCTTCGGCCCCCGTTCTGGTTCTCGTGTCGAATCCACCGAACAGCGATCTCGTCGTCACGGTCCGCCGCCTTCCATCGATGTTTCAGCCTCTTACGCAGGACCATCCACTGCCGCTCCCCAAACTCACCCTCAGCAGCAGCAATCTTTAGATACTGCTATGAGTGGTTCTCAGTGGCCTCAATCTGCTTCAGAACGTTCTACATCTTGGGGTTCAGCTCGCCATCAGCCCCTGAGAGGCCTTGAAGGCCGTCACGCCACGACTTCGGCCCCTCGTCAGACCATGCAGCCCCTTGCAACCGCAGTCCCAGTCACAGAAACTGTCGAGGGTTTCGTGAGACCCGTTCGTGATATCGACCGTCTTGCTTCCATGGCCCCATTTGGCTCTACAGACCACGCTTCCCAGCCGACATCGCCAACAACACCTTTGCCACCTCCTCAGATGCGCTCGCCCACCGTTCGCCCAGCATCCGCCCTTGGCCCATCAGGTCGATCTCGCCGACGCCCATCGATCCGCCACCAGAACTCGACTGCCGATGCTGATGACATTAACGGTGATAGCATGCCTTCAGATGAGTCCCCTGAGACAGAGATGACAGGTACCGATAACCTGCAATCAGCCGTTGGTATTCAGGATATCACCATGGAGGATGGTGATACCATGCTTGGTGGCACAGCCCTTGACTTGGCTACGCCAACAGTCTCCGAGACCCATCAGGAAGCCAGCACCTTCAACATCAACCACCGTAGTCCCATGGATGGAAGCATTGTTAACAACAATGCTCCGACACCAGTGCCTGCGATTGGACTCTCACCTAACCGCCCTGCCATGACCACACCCCCACAGCCTCCCCTGGCTGCGACCACCGTCCCTCGATATCTCCTCGACCGCAACTTCGTTCCCAACCCCCAGATGGTTGCCGCTATGCCTCGGGAGGAAGATGTGCTTATGTCTCTGCAGCTTCTTGCATACGTCTCCAAGTACTGTGGTCTTCGCTCCTATTTCCAAAAGAGCCACCTTGTCCCGCGTCTCAAGATCGGCAAGGAGCTTGCTGCTATTGACAAGGACATCACCGCCATGGACGAGGACGAGGACGTTCCTGAGGTCTACGATGAAGATGCTGATGACGAAGAGTATCTGCTTTCCAATGACTTCAACCTCTTCCCTCTCGTTGAGAAGTTCACAGTGCGCTACCACAGTACTGACATGCAGTACTGGGCTGGTGTTGTCATGAGAAACCTCTGCCGCAAAGATGATACTCGTGGCGGCATCCGCCAGTGCGCTTACTATCAGTGCGGTAAATGGGAGGAGTACACCCGTCAGTTTGCAAAATGCCGCCGCTGCCGACGCACCAAATACTGCAGTAAGGAGTGTCAGAAGAGTGCATGGGCATTCCACCGCCACTGGTGCGTAGCGGCCACCCAGTAAGCTGGCCGCTCGGCACAATGATTTTCACGACAACCAATTCATAACAGCATCTTCTCGGCGCATTCTGCTGCATCAATGCTTGATTCATACACATTCTTCTTTAAGGGTTGCGAATGCATTGCATAGCAAAGCGTGTCATGAGCGCATGGCGTTTCTTCTCGATACCACTGGTTTTGCTTTCTCTTTTCATGGGCGTCTTGGGGATGGGCATTAACGGTCGCTGACTTTTGGGTGCATATTGCATGTGATTGCACTTTCAATGTTTCTTATTATCTTTATCGCACTTTTCACAACCTTGCGCAGGTTTTCTTTTCTAATTATTTCTTATTGTCGCTGGCAATCGCTCAGATACACCTCTGAGTGCGAGCGTTTCAAACAAGGAGCGGGCATATAGCAGACGACAACAATGCTCGTTCATGTATATAGATACTTCCTACTGCTGGAGGCTCTCGGATGTCGCTACCTTAGGAGCACGGATATCTGGATATGACTGATGACGGAGAACAATGATGGAGAGCAGCGAAAACGATTCGCGACAGACAAATTGAGCACAGTCGACTGCAAAAATTGGATCAGTGGATACTGATGTGCAGTTTCAACAACGTTGGATTGCGGCCTCTTGCTCGGTGACTGGGCCTCCAAAAGGGCATCATCGCAAGAGATCTCAGGACTGCAAGAATTCATATGCAGTCGTGATCACAATCTGCTACATAGTCCCCTTGGGTATAGACGAAATGACCAAAAATTATAAATCAACAAAAAAGCCCCTTAAACTGTAGATGTGAAGACAACTGACAGTCTTGAGATATATGACCTTTATGCCGCTACAGTATCGCTTCTCTTGGCAAAACGTCAGAAAAATTCAAATCGTACAATTCTATAAAGAAAGGTGGTACTTTGGTGACAAAAAATATAAATATTGACCAAATTGTTTCGATTTACAAGCAAGAGGACCCGAAACGCCAGCCCTTGTACTTCATCTGTAGCCTTTTCTTTCAACAGCAATGCATCACACACGCCAAGCTCGTCAACAAGTATTAACACCGGTCTAGTCCCCTCCTCTACCGAGAGCCCATGGTCTTCCTTCTCGCCTTGCCAGGCCGCGACTTGGCTACTCTGCCACCGGCCTTCATCTTCTTGGGGTCGAAGCCGCTGAGATCGCCAGAGCTCATGGCATCGCCTGACTTGGCGTGGCGCTTCTTGCCACCGAAGCCGTACTTCTCGTTCTTCTTGGCTCGCTTGTGGTTGCCGCCAGCTCCGGCACCGCGACCAGCGCCTGAGCGAGGGTTGTGGCCCTTCATTTCCTTCTCGACACCGACGTCGAAGATGTCGGCTTCCTTGGTGTCGAGACCAGCACCACCGGTTTCTGAGCGCTCTGGAAATCATGGTTAGTAAAAGGTGAGATACTGTACGAGTGGTAGAGTACTTACTTCGCTTGAGGTTCTTGATCTTGTCGAGGGTCTCGCGCTTCTCCTTGTGTCGCTCTTGGAGCTTGGCGACTTGGACCTGCTTTCCGAACTTCTTGAGGTCGCGCAGCTTGCGGGCCTCCTGGGCAGCCTTCTTGTTGGATGCCTCCTCGACGAGCTTGGCCTTGACCTTCTCCATGTGGGCATCCTCCTTGATCATCTCGGCGAAGTAGTCCTTGGGACGAGAGAAGGGAACGCCCTCCTGACGGAGGAGCTTGCGGGCCGTGCGAGTGGCCTCAAGACTCTGGGTGTAAAAGGCAAGCTCGCGCTGGAGATCGTCCTGGACGTCGGGGATGGATTCGGATGTGGCGTTGCTGGCGACGAGGGACTGGTGTGTCGCGAAGGGAACAGTCTTGTCTGTGGGAACAGAAATGCGGTTCAAGGCGGCGAGAAGGGCGGTTGTGTTGTTAATGGTAAGTCGCTGGTGAGGAATGATATCTTCCTTATCCTCGTCGTCGAGATCTTCAAGGTCGCTCATGGGGATATCATCGGCTTCAGGATCTTCCTCCTCATCATCGTCCTCTTCAGCTGCCGCTTTGGCGGCCTTCTCAGCCGCCAACTGTGCGATCTCACTCTTCTTGAGGGTATCCCTCTTTGGCTTGCGAATGATCTTCTCTTCAAGCTCGATTGAGGAGTCTGAGTCGTCGCTATCGTTAATGCCGTTCAGGTCGTACTGTGAGTTTCGTTAGTGCAAGTCAAGAATGCATATTGTAAGTAAAGACAAACCTGAGCCTCTTCCTCTTCCTCATCATCCTCCTCCTCGTCATCTTCATCGTCTTCATCCTCAAAATCAGCCTCAATCTGAATTGTCTTCTTCTCCTTCTCTTCGTCTGAGTCCTTGTCGGAAGCCCCACGAGCGGCGGCGTTGCGCTTCTCAGCCTCCTTCTGTTTCTTCAAGAGCTTGAGCTTCTTAAAATCTGTGCCCTTTTCGGCGGCGAGGGCCATCTTTAGCTTGCTTTTCGTGACCATTTTTGCGGCTGTTTTTGTTGATGCGACTTTGGAATGATCTTTTGTCGGCGCAAGCTGCTAGCAAATGTTACTGGTGCTAATAGGAAAAATCTCCAAATTCTGCCGCGGGACCAACTTCACCGCCTTAGCTTTTTTTTAGTGGAGCTTCTTTTTTTCGCGCCTCTGCAGGATCCACTTTTACCATTCAAGAGAATTGCCAAATCGGGTTATCAGCAGGAACCGTTGACTTGGTGTAAGTTGTTGATCGGTTCATAACATGACAGCAATTGCATTTGCTTTGAACTACGTCGACTCTGTCACTACTAGAGGAATCTCAGTGTTGAATCAAAATTGTGGAATCTGATACCGTTTGCATCATGGTCACTAATTTAGATGATGGCTTATAGTTCATGTCACAGTCCAGAGCTCAGTCTTGTTCAATCCAAAGGCCTGTTATATTTAAGAAGTTATAAAATCGTCCCCTCATCTCCTAATAGGCGTCCTTCTCTCATCTCAGCTGCGATGTGAGTGAACAGCCAGCGTAAAAATTAGCTTCCTCATGTCGGCGTCCCGTCACTTAGAGCCAGGTAAAAGCAAAAGTAAACAAGCCATTGAATCCTCTCCTTGCCATATCATCTCCATCTTCCTCCAATTTGTCGTTTGAAAGCGAACACTTCGCCATTGCGTTGTCGTTAGTTGGTTTCGCGTTTTTAGTTGTCAAATTGCTTTCGAAAAGATAGTCCAGAAGTGGTTGGGAAATGCGAAGCTGCTTTACATGACAATGCAGCCGAGAGGGTAGCCGGGCTTCTGTTCAGGCTGCTTCATAACGTTGCAGCCCAGAGGGTAACCGGGCTTCTGAGAAGAGGTGTTGTTGGTGGAAGGCATTTTGAAAGTTGGGGTTGAAAGACTTAGAAAAGTCGGAGAGTATTCTGTGTTGAGAATGGTGAAAAGAGTGTTGTGTGTGTGAAGTGAGTGATTGTTGTGTGTGATGAGATTGAGATTTGGGAGGAAGATGCCATGATCTTTATACTTGAATGAGAACGACTTGACGGTATCAAAATGCTCTCAATTCTGACCGAAATGATACGTATCTCTTAGTGAATTGAATTGAATTGAGTTGCGGTGTTGGCTGTGAAGCCAGTGATCCGTGCAAAACCGCTTAATATTGTTCTCGAGATGGTGTTGCTGTCAGACAAAAGAATACCCGCCGCTAGTGCAGCCACCAACTTGTTACAAACCTTCTAGATTGTGTACCATGTCTTCTTTTCCATGTGAGATAGCCGTTGGAAACTCTCGTTGTTCCGAAAATACCGAGTCATGCTGTCATGTGGTGGTACATCGGTATCGAAGCGCACGGATTGAATATTGATATTTCTTTGTGAATTACTTAGTATTGTTCCCTCGCTTCATATTGTCTTCCAACGCATTGCCACAACATGCCCTGTCGATTTATTCGAACTATATGCTATTATCGGACGAGGCTTACGAGAACCCGGTGCTGATCCAGTTTCAATTCTTGGTCATTCAAAGGACGTTGAGTGATCATTCAGGCAAATGAGACAGCATGCAGCATGGTCATAACTCAGCAATTAACCTATTCTTGCAAAAGGACAATGTCTAAAAACGACTGAAAGGAAGCCTGGATAGGTCGGTTAGTAAGAGTCGAGTACCAGGGTTAGCAAATGACTTACCATTTGCCCTTCAATGTGATAACAACCCATGGTGAGCCTGCCTCGTCCACCTCCTTTTCCACCGTGGTTGAGAAGCAAATGGCACTCATGATACCATCTCCAAACTTCTCATTGAGGATTGCCTTGTAAGCATATCCGTAATTCTGAACAATCTCGTACAAGCGGTAGATGAGAGGCTCAGTAGGAGGCATGGGTCCGGCCTGCCCACGGTTGGGAAAGCCTGTTAGTTGGGCAGCCAACGCTTCCTTGGGGAGGTCAAGGATCTCAGAGAGCTTCTCAACATCTTCAGATGAGGCGGTGGCCTGTCCGTAGAACAATGCTGCCACAGCAACTTCGCTACGACCCAGGCGCTTTGCAATTGCCTCAAAGCTTAGATCCTTGGCGGCCTTGCCGTCAAAGAGTGTCTTTGAGAAGGCAGGAAGCCTATCTGCGATGGTTGACTGAAAGAAGTGAGTATGATGCCGCTATGTAAGTATAGTATGGTAGAGCAATCTTACATCCAAAGTAGCGATGCGTCCCTCGTTTGCCATTGTAACTAACTGTATATGAGAATGTTATATGTTGGTTGAGTGTTGCAAGAAAAGAAAGAGCTCAACTGCAACCATGGAGGTTGCCTATCAAGTCATGAGGGAGATGCTTCCCATTCCGTTATCAGCTTGCGGGGTTATGAGCTCCATGACGTGTCAATGGGTTGCAGTCACACTAAGACTAGGTGGATGAAATCAATATTATATTCGGTGATACACCGGAGACTCGGAAATCGCTTATTTTATATGTATATCTTGTGGTCTTCTGAGATAACAATGGATACTTGTGTTGTGATATCTCAACGTAGCCGCTTGACTAGATCGACTGGTGTTCATTCAACAGCTGCATAATTCTACTCAATCATATATCCTCTTTTAGCAAAAATGTCCCTTGCCTCCCATAGATCGTCTGAACTCAAGACATCTGCGCCCTCATCAATCAATAACTCTCTGAGCTGATTCCGCACCTGGAGCGGCCAATATGGCAAACCCCAATATCGCGCTTTGAGTCCTCGACTATGAGCCTGAGAGATTTGGTTCCGCAATTTTGCCAGTTGCTCGGGCTTGAGGCCTTTTGAACCGACCTTTCCAATCGACTTCTCAAATGAGACACTTGTGTAATACGAGTTCAAGTCTGTGTATCGACCGTCCTCCAATTGGTCAAGTGGCGCATCCAAGAAGACGTCTCGTGAAGGGGTAGCCTCATTCACCAGGTGCAGCTCAGTCTCGCCTGTTCCCACCACTGTAATGGGCCCGGAGACGAACTTTCCATCGTGAACATGACTTAACCAACCCTTTTGGCGAAGCGGCTCCAGTCTCTCGAGCAACAATGGCCATGATGTGTTGGGATTTGACTTCAGGTCCACCAGCAACACCACCGTCTGGTCTGGTTTGCGACCATACACACCTCGAGGCGGAAGACTCGGATCCATGTCTAAGTTTTGAGACTGCAGTAACTCCATTAGCGGTCGGATATACATCGATGACAAAGTTCTGTCCGTCGATAGACCGCCCAGATCATGGCCGACATAGAGCTCATCTTGGACAGCCCAGACATCTGCTTCTATGCCGATACAACCAGCATCTATGGCTGAGTGAAATGGGGCCAGTCTCCAGTAGTCATTATGTGAGTGACATGGTGCAGGCAGTATAGAGTTGAGCCCTGGACCAGATCTGGCTTGAGGACTGTTGGAGTGTACATCAGACACGTAAGGCCAAATGAAGGACGTGCCAGAGATAATGATAGCAAACATGAGAAACATAGAACTGTAGCTGGTTAGAACATGTTCTGCAAGAAAGGAGTTAACTTACGTTATAGCCGCTCCTACTATACCAAAGGCAAACACATAGGGGTTCGTCTTAGTCCCTTTGCCGGCCCCATCAAGAGGTTTGGTCTTTGGAGAAGACATAATCCGGGTTCTGATGATGGCTCATAAACAGAAATTGATTTTCACTTGTGTTTAGTCTCAATAAACATTGTGATCTGGTTTCGTGTTTTGTTTGATAACCTGTAGATGGAAAATAACAAGAGGGAAGCTGTTCTGGCACGCCATTAATAGAAGATGGGACCCACATTCTCGTCAATCATCGATTCTGATAAGACATTTCGTTGTAGGTATTGAAAAGGATCGTCGTATATAGAATGAGATCTCAACGCTCGTACTCTAGGAGATGAAAAGTGTAGAGCCTTACATAAGTTTTTATTTTGTGAACATATTGCCATGTGAAGATGATATCTCTAAAGAGTTGATCTTACAAGCAACTGAACGTCATCTGGCCTAAGTACTTCACCAAGCAGTGACTTCAGCAACCGTAGCGCATGTAGTGTAGTGGATGTACCCGCCTGGGCGAGTAACTTCGAAGCATTGCGGGGCCCTTGCCGTTGCGATAAGCGCTGATAAGAGAATTTTTGGAGCAACTCCCCAAAGTTTCCATCTTCAAGTTTGTCTTCGACGTTGCGATCGCATCAATTTCATATTGACGAATCTGCCACTCTTTGTTACCTCACGAACTGATAGGATAAACAAATTGTTTCAGTCTTCAATATGCCTCACAAACACAAGAGAAAGAGAGGCGACGATGAGTCTGAGTAAGTCGTTATGCTACACTCTCGAATGCGCCATACATGTCTAACTTATTTCTATAGATTCAACCTCCCTCCCTCTCAGAAAGCACGACCCCTGCAAGTTGGCAAAAAGAATGCGGCACCCAAGCCCGGCGCACCAAAGAATACAAAAGCAGCAAAGGACGCTCCCACAGAAACAAAAGCCAAGAAGAGCAAGAAGGCACGCAAAGAAAACGATGCTCCACGAGCCTTTAGGCGAATTATGGCTGTCGCACAGGGCAAAAAGTTCAGATCTGGCCTCGATGACGGCGATGACGGAAAAACCGCGAAACAAAAAGCAGAAGAGCTCAAGATCCGCCCTGGAGAAGATCTTAGAGCATTTGCCCAGCGAGTAGATGCTTCCCTTCCGGTCGCAGGTCTTACCAAAAAGACGGTTATCAAGGACGGAAAAGACGAGCAGGGATTCAAGGTTTACCGCACACGAAAGGAGAGAAATATGCACAAGCTTTACGCCCAATGGCGAGAAGAAGAGCGAAAGATTCAAGAGCAAAAGGAGGAAGCGGCAGACGAAGCTATCGGTGAAGAACTCGACGAGGACCCTACCGGTGCTGCAGCGATTGCCCGATCAACACTCAACGAAGCGACAGGCAAGAGAGCACGAAGAAAGGGTGGCAAGGTGGACGACCCTTGGGAAGAGTTGAAGAAGAAGCGAGCGGAAGCCAAGATCGCCGTACACGACCAGGCGCAAGCACCACCAGAGTTGAACAAGAACATGTCGAAACAGATTAAGATCAAAGACGCTTCCGCCAACGTCGCTGACATTCCCAAGGCTGCGGGCAGTCTGAAGCGAAGGGAGGAGCTGCAGCAGACTCGAGCGGATGTTCTGGAGGCGTATAGGAAGATTCGAGAGCACGAACAGGCCAAGCTGTTGCGGGCAGGTCAGTAAGAATACCCAACAAGAGCGAGTTTAGGTTTCGAAATTTAGAATTGCACATATGAGTCACATCGTGAAATGTTTATGGCTCGTAGACATTCAGCTGTTACTTCAACAAGCCCAACATAAGCTTCAAGTGCCTTGCATGATATTTCGTAGAGCTTGGCTACCACAGTAGCGAATCACTAGTGACTTCGTCAATTGAACTGCAAAGAAGTTCTGGGTGGCATCGTGCATAAGAGCTTGTACATATTTAATTCATGATTATGTCATCATCTTGACGTGCATAAGCCTCCCTCTACCCTCCACTCAGCTCACCCCCCGCTATCCCCACTTCATTTGCTTCGTACAAGAAAAATAACATTTAGCATAACTTCTGCTGGGGCTCGTCGGTTCAATTCGCCCCAGACGACTTTCGTGAAGATTTTTTTAACGCGTCTCATTCACTTAGAAATGATCCTTACGATATCGCTGATGAAATGGCGTCAGAGCTTGAAGGCTTGATCGCTGGCCTTTTGGTGCATATCTCCTGCCATGGCGAAGAAGGCAAGTTTTTGATTGAAGCAACTTATCAGCCCCTGTTGTAAGAGAACAAACTACTAACTAACTGGTTGCAGGGTGCCTTGTGGAAGATGTTTTGAAAGCAATCCATCATCCCTCAACTCATACTGAAACACACTCCGAAGGCAACTCTTCTGTGAAAGACCGTACTGCTGCTACCATTTGGAGCTGGCTTGCTGCAAGACGAGATATTTCTGTTGGTGTTAATCGTGAATACAATCATCTTTCTTTAGAAGAAGTCTTAGCGCTTTCAGCTTCTGGCAGTGCCCCTGGACAAGATGCAGAGACTTCAGAATCACACCCAAACAACTCGACAGCAATTCGCAATGTTCGCGTTTACGCCTCTGAGGACACTATGTGGGAATCTCTCACTGGCCATGCCGTCGACTACAAGCGGGTTCCCAAGTCCGAGTGGATGTTGCTTTTGGGTATAGCCTCGACTACCACCCAAGGAATCCTCCAAGGAGATCTTGGTCGTCTGACGGATCAAGACAAACGATCCGTACCAAAGAGGACCGATTCACTTCTTAAAAAAGGGTATATTGTCAAGAGAACAACCCTTGTTCGCGGAACCAAAACGAGCAAGATGTGGCTGAAACTTTTCGCTCCTCCTTTGCCCAAGGATGGCGAAGGCGCGGATGAAGCTCGACCAGACATGACCCTGACCCGACAAGTACTCGTGGAGGATCTCGAGCCCGTTCCTTGGCGTATCAGATGGACTGGCGAGTCCATTGACTACATCGCGTTGGCCACAACCATCATGGCTATCGTCAAAGAGTGGGGAGTTCTTCAGATGAAAGACATGAAATCTAAGCTTGGCGTGTTAGGGATGCGCTGGCAAATGAAGGTGTTGGCCAAAGTATGCCGTTTTCTCAATCAGCGTGGTGTTATCCAGTATGTGGCAGCAAAGCTAGGAGACAAGGTGTTCAAGGATTGTGTGAAATATGTCAGGGATCTCAGTTCTGAAGATTGGTCGCTGTATCTCTCGACAGGCAAGAGGAAGAGCAAAACCCCTCGGAACCCTGACCTCGATGGCCTTGACGGAAACAAGCAGCTTATAGGACAGGCCTCCAACGTTTCTGAGATATCGAAAGCACCACCGTGGTCTCTAGACAAGCCTGTCCCTGTCATAATTGCAGAAATGGCAAAGCGGTTAGGAGATACTGGACTAACTAACCCTGATGTCTATGCCCTGACGCTGGGCCCTTCTTACAGTCGACACCTTTCTTCCATGACTACTGCACTATCCGTACCAGATCTGCAACCACCTCACTTAGCTCACTTTCAGATTTATAGCGAGCACACAAGATCCGGAAAGGTAGCGTCTTACAGATATTTCGCACCAAATGCCTATCCTAGCCCTCCTGCATCATCCATGGACACCACAGACCAGTCAACATCTATCGCCGATAGCTATGGCTTCTCACAGATTCAATCTACGGCGACATCATCGGAAGGCTCACCGACGCTGGCCGAACTCTGCAACATGGGTTTGGCAAACCGCACAGTAAAAGGTCGCCCCAAGAAGCCCAAGGCCAAGAAAGAAAAGCCTACGCCCACCCCAAAGAAGAAGCCAGGACGAAAACGTCAAGTTGAAGCGTCAGAAGACTTGACACAAATTGAGGCTACTGTAGAGGTTGGTGAACCTCAGGAAGTCGCTGTTTCTCAAGAAGTCGTTGTCTCCGAAGAACCTACCGCATCACACACACAGGAAGGGACTGCCAAAGAAGTAGAAAGACCCTCTCAAGAAATCCAAGAACAGGTTGAAGCTATACAACCAGAAAAAGAAGGCACAGAGCAGACAGATGTAGCCCCTGAGCCACAGAAGGCTGATCAGCTTGTGGTGACTCTCAAATTATCTCCAGATGCTCTCAAAGAACTCTTAACAACACCGGAGGCAGCTTTGATAACCCCTGGACGACCAACACGAACTAGGCCTACGAGGTCGTCCGCTAAGAAAACCGAAACGAGGGTCGTGGATAATGCTGCTGAAGACGAGGAGTCTCAGCAGCAGGAGGATATCAACGATGAGGCTGCAGAGAACAGCTCCAACACGGCGCTATTGAATGGGAGGAAACGCGGCCGTCCAAAGAAAGGCGAGATAAGAAGGAAGAGAAACTCAGAACAGCCCGATAGCAACGCGACTCCCTCAAAATCCTGGGTGTGCGAAAAGTGTGGCAAAGCATGGAAGAATGACAATGGCTTACTGTATCATCTCACCAAAGCTAGGACACCATGTAATCCATCTTTCGATACATCTACTGCAACACCAGTTCGACGTGGAAGAAAGAGAGCTGCTTCCGAAGTTGAAGAAGGACAGGCTGGCGCAACCCCCACTGTTGACGAAGCTCAGGACGAAGCTCAAGATGTTACGATGGAGGACACCTCAGAAATGCCGAATGAGGAGGGACACGATCAGTCAAATGGTCTGGATAAGGACTCAGACAAGAAACAAGACACAGAGCCCAGCACTGTACATGAAGAGATGCCGACTCCGAAACGTGTATCGACGTTGCGTGGTCCTGTCGCTGCTCGCCCAACTTGGTCCTCACGGCCAACCGTCAGTTTCAAGGTACACGCGAATCCAGAACTTCATCGACCCCCAGTTGCCATGTTCGACTCGCCGAAACAGCCTTCGCTCTTGAACGGAACTAATAGCGCCCTTGTTCAAGGCGAAAATAGCCAACTAAGACCAATCCTGGGGTCTTTGAATCGGTCTAATCTGCCCGGAGGTTCTCCAAAGACACCTTGCCCTAAATCCGAAAGAAATGGGTCACAGCCAGCCAGAACTCTTGTTCCAGAGCATTCCACGTCCTTGCAGTCTTTGACTAATGGAACACCCAGCAGGTCTGGCCCTGTGACCAAGTCAAAGACACCAACGACCGTTGGCACTCCGTTGTCGAAAGCCGCCATGAACAGCCGCATCTCCCAAATCATCCAGGGTATTCTGGAAGACCAACAAGGCGTCTTTCCTGGCGGCAAGTCTTTGTGGACAGCCATCACTCTGCGATGGGCAGAATCTTACTCGGAAGTAGCGCCTCAAATTCGCACTTACCAGGCTGCGTTCCGAGAATTATTGAAGAACAAGGGCGTGGCTGAGCATTGGCTCACGTTTCGCAGTAAAAAGGGTGTCACCGAGAAATGTCACATCGTCGTCCGACCTGGAATCGACCCCTTTTCTCCAGAAGCTGCCAGTGTAATTCAAAAGATCCAAGATGCTCATCCGGATCCGTATCTACCTCCTCCATTCGATGCTCAAGTTGATAGCGATCTCCTTAAGCGTGGGCGCCGGGATCTTCCAGAAGAAGTTGAGATGCTCGATGCCCCTGTATACGTGGCACGAGCTGCTCAAAAACGGGCACAGGAGGAGTATGATATGTATGGTGACGATTTTCCACCGCCTCCAAAGCGAGGCCGCAAACGCAAGAGCACATTTGGAGAAGGGCGTCCTCCAAGATCGAGCATGGGGGTATCAATGCGTTATGAACACTTTGAGCCCTCCAATGGTGCCCCTGAAGCCCTTCAGTTCTTGGATCCCAACACCTTTCTGGATGAACATGATGTCGAGGGACCGGAGCATTACTTCAACCATGGTCTTGGTACTGCCTTGCAACAAGACCTTTCGACTCATTTCTCAGGTGAAATCACTTTCGATAAGCCTATTATAGTGTCTGGTTACGACGGCATTTGGCCGTATATTAGCCCTCAAGACTTTGAGATGCAAGATGGTAGCTACACGTTGAAGGGATGGATGCCTGACGGGAACTGGTTCGCTTGGTCGTCAATGATCGAAATGATCGACCGCAAAGCTCATTCCCTCAAACGTCAGAAGCTCCAGCACGATGGTGGGCTTGATCCGTATCAGTCCTTTATTGCGCGAACATATATCTGCACCGATCTTGAGCGTGCATGGTCAGACTCCTTCATTCATGCACCACCGGCAGCTGCAGGCCCTTTCAATATTTTTGTTTCGTTCTTCAGTGAGGCTGGCGGCGAAACGATTGAGACTCCCACTATCTCCTGGCCTTCAGAATGTCAGCTCACACCGAAGTCGTTTTCAACAAACGTTACGGACCCTGCTTTGCTTTTGGATTCGCCCTCTGAAGAGGAGGACGAAGAAGATGAAGATAGCCTCGAATGGCCGAGTTTCCCTGTGTCTTTATCCAGATCAGGATACAGACTCTCTAGGGGCAACCGCCGAGGTCGTGGTGGTCGGCCCAGAGGTTCTGGTGGCCGTCCACGAGCATCTATGCGACAAACAGCACAACAGCCGAGAATTAAACGCGTGCGCCTTGTCACACGAGCTCTGATGCCCCTTCCCGAGGATATGGAGCAATCACAAGGCCAGGTCGATCCCACACCCTTAGCCCATGGTGAGGAAGCAGAGCGCCTTCTCGCTGCGTTGGTCGCTGTGCGTGTATTGCTGGGTGGAGCCGACAAGTCGATCGATTGGGGACTCTTGCTCAAACTATTCCCTGATCTTGCTCTCAAGGATATGCGCCGATTTTGGATCGATGCTCGCCGAGATCAAGCTGCTTACATCAGAAAGCTTACCAAAGATTTTCAGGATCGGTTCATAGTCGCCTACTCTAAGAATGAGCTTCCGGAATTCGATTTTGAGGACCCCATGGACTATGATTGGTATGGCTTGATTGATTGGACGTTGGAACTCCCTCGACGAAGAGGCATCGATCTTGCATCAACACGAGATGCTCTGGATAACGACTATACCTTCCAGGAGGCCACTCCCCATGATGAGGAAGACCCCCGGGAGAAATTCTACAACCCCCAAACATCTGTCTTCGCCCGTTTTGAAGCTATCGCTACGCCAGCATTTGTTACTGTCGACGAGATGCTCAGTCGACCTACTGATGAGCATGTTAGTGTCACTGATAGTGTCATTGCTCGGTCCTGGGTGCGATCCTTGTGTTGCACAGATGAAAGTCGCTACACAGTCGATCAGATCAAACAAAAGTTCTCCACACTGGCTGGCGGAGATCAGGACAAGATCAACCTATTATTGAAGGAGGCTATCGATACTTTGACACAGCAGCGTATCATTTGCAAAAGCAAACGACCGCCTCTTTCTGGAAGACCATTCAGGCTCAATGAAGCCTTTGGCCATGCACTGGGGAAGCTTGCGCAGAGGACCAAGTACAAAGACGCAGCCGATTTCAAGACAGAGCTGGATGCTGTTTTCCGCCGAGGCGAGGCCTACCGAATCCCTTTCACACTCAATGATGGGTCGGTGATGGCGCTGACAAACCTCAACGCAAGCGAAAGGATCAGATTGGTACCAGTAAACGTGCCTCATATCCCCTTGGGCTTCAAGCCGGGCCAGTATGAGATGCGTAAGCTGAAGAAATCACTCTTCTCCCATGATCTTGAAGCAGTTCCCACGAGCTCTTACAAATACGACGAGGATATTGACGTCCTCCGCAAGAGCATTTACGAAGGACCCCCAACTGCAGGCAAGAGCAAGATTAGTGTGCTCCCGCAATGGGTCGACTTTTTTGGACGTCGGGAGGCGGAACGCTGGATGGATGTTTTGGGTGCTTTCTGCTTCGTGTATGCGACCAGAGGCCTTCTGACAATCGAGGGCGTGTGCACCGCTCTCAAACCAGTACTGGAGGAGTTTGAAGCCAAGCTCATTGTGGATTGGGGTGTGAAAACAGGTGTTCTCAAGTATTCGGAAGAAGGCCTGGGACTCATGGTAGGAGAGTGGTGGTGGTTGGCTGTCCCATGGCAATGGGGACGACAGTTCAAGCCTAGGAATTACGATCAGAGCATGGATTAGGGTCTACGGTGTCAGCAGTAATAACTACCTATGTATTCCTGAGTTAATCTGATTATGGTACTGTCTAGAGTCACAGTACTGGAAGAGATCTTGCCAGAAGTTCAAGATAAATATAATATAATTTACTTTCCACAAACTTGAAGGCTGCTCTGACATCGAGCTGTTTGTCTTGGACTATGTTTGCGATTCTAATTTGCTACCGGATTTGCCTCTAAATTGTTTAAGTTTGGTTCTGTATACAATTAGACTCAACAGGAAACTCACTCGTGTTGCCATGGCTAACAGCCAGCAACGGCCAAGATTGTTCATACTAATCAGTTAGTTGTCTTAGCCTTTGTTTATTGCCTAAGTCTTATACAATTATTTCCTAATACTTAGGGAAACTTAGGTAAACTTATGAAATGATTGCATACACGACTAGGATTGGGTTCATCAAGGGCCATGCTAGACTCACATGTTGGACTACATCCACTTGCCTGACCTCCATGACCAGCAAATATTTGGACAGTTTACTATATTTTCTCGTGTACTTCAAACATCAAAAAAATAATCAAGGGCAGAATAATATGTTGGCAGTAAGTGGCAACTATCAATCAATCCGCCGCGAATTCACCTCCCCCGTGAGAATAGGATCCTAGTATATATACTCTCTTATCTCCCTTCTCGTCTCTTCTTTCTTTTCTTTCTTCTACTCATCTTGTCTATTATATATACTAAAGCTCCCTAATACTGTACAAGTCATCAGTATTATATAAACTAAACGACATCGGCGTATGTGATTACCTCCTCTCGATGCTTCCTGAGACTCTTTGACCAACTTATTTATTATAAAGAGGTACAAGGAAAGCAATGACACCACATCAATATGAAGACCTGTGTCTGGTCTGGAACCAGGAGGTAGTGCTTTATCCCCGAGTCTTGCTTAATGATCCGAGTTCGTCGCCAGCATTGTCCAGTCAGGTATTACACCTGACACAATGATACTGGTATGGCATTGGTATGATCAGGACCTTGACGTTGTCGGACGGAATATCGCATCAGCCAACAAAGGCCATAAGAAATGCCCCCAGCCCCGGGAAAACAGTATCCCTCTCATACAGTTCTCCAGAGACACCCTCCATCAGTTTCGAGTTGGTCCAGGTAGGGAACTGCACCCTTTAACTCCGAGAAGCAGTCTTGTGGGTCGAAATCATCAGGCTCTTGTAGATTCTTAGCAAGCAAGAGCCATTCCAGATGTTCTAGACTGGCTTCGTATATATATGTATTCATCAAGGAACGCGACTCAACACCGCAACCAGACCGCATCCATCAACCAGCAAATCATCCCATCAAGGACTTTTTCTCGGTTGTTGAGGATGCTGCAGACCAGGTCCGTGGCTCCATTGTTAAGATCAGGATCTCAAAATGCTAACTTTGGGATCAATACAGAAAGACACGAGTCTTCGTGCAACGGTTGCTTTCAGGCCCCTGGCAGGCCCTATAAGCTCAAGGTGCATATAGAGGCCGATCACGATGGTAAGACTTGGGCGTGCCGTTACGAAGTCGAAAGTGGTTGCAAAAGGCGATTCAAAAGCTCAGGAATCCACACTACGCAGGCCAATGTAACACCTGTCAGTGTCGCCAACACCTGGTAGCAGATGCCTGGCACTGAGTCTGGGCAACACTCTTTTCAACTGCAATCAGGACAATAACTATGGGAATCAGATGAGTACTTAGTCGAGTTTCTACGTTAAATGAAAATGATGGGACAAAGGGGCTTTGGTATACGCAGGCAGTTTGGTAACTCAGGGCTTATGTACATTTAGAACGTCCTGTATCTTCAAGGGGCTACGCTGGAGCATATAATTAGAGTAATATAAGGTACTCTCAGTATCACAACTCTACGGGATCGAATGTGCAGTGTTCCTCCTCGGTGTACGGGGAAGATAATGGATACAACCCATGAGTTTTGTTCCCAAACGAAAGTAAACATAGTAAATAATGTGTAGAATGGGATACTCAATTCATATGGATATCTAATTTGCTCCCTAGAACCAAAGTTGATCAAAATGCACCAGACGCCGTTCAGCCAAAAACAAAAACGCTTCACGAGCAGCTACGCATAGTGTTTACACGGCAAATATGATCTTGAGCACAAGCGCCACCAGGAGCACCACCAACACGACAATGGCCCGGTCGAGCCACAAAGGAACACCATCGTCAGACGCTCTTCGCGCTGGGTGAGGTTGAGCCTGTACTGCCATCGGCGCGGCGACCGGTGCTTGGACCGCCGGGGCCGGGGCCGGAAGAGGAATTGTTCGGGTTGGAGTGGGGTTCCGGTTGTCAAATTGCGGTTGAGGGGCCGGAGGGTCATTGTCAGCAGGACCCGGACCAACATCTGGCGCAGTCTGAACAAACCCTTCTGCAAGTTGAGCTGTCTCGGCATCATCGTTGGTCTCTTCGGTTTTGTTTTCGCCCTCCTTCTTAGTTCCCATCTCATCTCGCCATCCCATGTTCAGCTCTTTGGGGACTTCAACCTCTTGAGCGCTCGATGATGCTTCCTTTGCTCGCTCTTCGCATTCCTGGATTATCTCGCCATTTGTCTTTCCGCATGACGAACACTTAAATGTCGATGACTCGTTGGCAAGTCGTTGGCGCACAGCGTCGGTCGTCTCGAGACCACCTAATTGACCGCGGGCGTCTGTTTCCATGAAACTTCGAAGTCTGTCCACACATATTAGCCTATGTGATACCACTTAATCGCCCAAGTGAAACATACGCTACCAGAGCTGTGCGAACTCCCCATGCGGGTTGCCACGTCTCCTCATGGTGACCACTAATACTCAAGCAAATCTCACGGTTGGCCTCAAAACGACCACTTGGTGTCATGAAACGGAATGAAGGCGGTCGGAGGGGGTATGTAGGAGGTAGAACTATACGGCCATGGTAGATGCCGTTGCTGTAGACCGAGTTGGGAGGTCCGCGGAGTGTGAAATGCCATTCGAAGAGATCGGACTCAAGAGGCTCGGCCGTGTAATCGGCGGATGGAGAATTAGAGATCTCGGCTGCTTCGCGAACTGGACACTTGGTCAGCTATGAGGCTCATCGTAGACTCAACGACATTTCGCAAAGTATGCGCTGTCGCAGCTGGACACTTACGTATACGCCGGATTGTAGGTGATTTGGAGCTGAACTTTGGAGTTGCCATGGCGAACTTGTGCGTTCACTGCAGCTCGCGCAGTCGCTGTTCACCGAAATGTAGGTTTTTGCAAATGATAATGGATACGTGATGTTTCTGGAGAGTAGATAGCTCTAGGAGGACATTCCTTGGCAGACGTGGAGAGCTGTTTCACGGGATAACGACGTGGGATATCGAGCACTGGCCACGGTAGCAGAATCAAAACTTGAGGAGCTTCTCCAAAAGGGAAGAATCACTTAAGGGACAGGTCAAAGTATATATGATAAAAAAGAAGAAAAGTCAGCTTAGTCTAGGTTGTTCCCAAACTCTTATTTGATGGATATGAATGCCAGGTGGTATCTTAACTTAGTAGATCTGGTCTGGGGCCGGATCCAGCTCTAACGGCAGCGGGAGAGCCCCACCGATGATGCACGCAAGAACAATTCCCATATAGCACTACTACTTTTAGATGCATATGCATGTACCAAAGCAATTGGAGCTTTGTAGTGGTCTCGTCCAATCACAAGCTACCATTACCTAAGCAGGTCAGTCGCCGAATTGGCTCGGTTCACGACTCCATCAAGACTGACCATTGCGTATCATCACTATTCTCGTCGCCTCGTTCCCGGCTCTCAATTCGGTCTCTACGTACGTCAATCGCGCCTCCCAACCGATCACGATCTCTCGCCAATGTTCAATCCCAGCTAACGTCACCTCCATCTGCAGTCCGAACCCCCGAACCGAGCGACATTCCCAACGACTTCATCATGGCTGGTCACGGTCATCACAGCTTCAACGGCCCTCCCAAGCCCCCTGTGGCTCACGTTCCCCGTATCTACCGATTCACTGCGACTGCTCTGGGTGCTGGCATGTGGTTCTTCGTGAGTCAGCCCCGCCAAATACGATTCTGAGCTTGGATTTGAAGCATCGAAGCGAAACTCATGACGATCATATGGATGAATTGCTAACGAGTTATGATGCAGCTCATGTACCGAGCTAAGAAGGACGGTATGTTATATACAAGCGAAAACGCAACGCATCGGTTGCTCGAGGTACAATGGCTAACATGCTCCAGGTGCCGTCCTCCTCGGCCTCAAGCACCCTTGGGACCACTAAACGAATTCCAACAACGATTACTTCTTTTACGCAATAGTTACAATGAGAGGCATCGGTTGCCGACATTAAAGGATACATGGGTTCGATGCGGTGTATATAGGGCAAAAGAGGCTCTAGAATTGATACGAAATCTTCAATCTTGATTACCATTGTGACTTTTGTGTTTCTGGATATCAACAAATGCTGGCATATCGAACAGCCTTTGTAGCGGTATTGTGTCGCCCTGTGGACGAGAAAGAGGTCATAACCCATCAGCGGCCATTGTTGCTGCACTTTTCTTCTCCGTGACATAAATCATCGAGATCGGTCATCTAATTGCATGATGAATGGTTGTTTGAACATTAATGTCATCTTGACTATGACTATCTTAAATGCCGAGACCAAATCAGGGTGTGTTGGTAAGTGTAGTGTTAAAGTGCTTGTCTAGTTCAGCGGGCAAAGGGAAAAGGCTCATAGTTCAATTTCAGACGTTGGTGTATTGTCCAATTCTCATTATGCTTTTAACCCATCATAGAAAATCTGATGCAACCTGGCGGCAACGACCCTTCTATTCTAGCAATTCGATTGAATCGTTCAACAAGAAACCCTCCCCTCATTCAATGGCACTCTTTGCCGCATTTTAAATCCGTGATGATTCCGCAATCACCTTGTACTCCTTGCGCTTCTTACCCTTTCCTGTCACTGACTGCTGGATGGTTCCAATAAGACGAGCCAGCTTTAGGGCGAGGAAGTGCTCAAATGCCCAGGCCACAACAAAGTAGGCAGCACCCAACGCGATTAGGAACAGTTCGTAGTCCCAGCTCATACCTGTCAACTGCATGAGATTCTTGACCCACTCGGCAGGCGTCAAAATCATGTAAACAGTGATCAAAAGGGCGATGAAAATAGTTGCCGCGAATGGCCAGTTCTGCGTAGTTCGTTGACGGAATGGACGACCTGCGTTCAAGATAACACCGGACAGGATGTACTCAAAGCAGGAGAATAAGAAGAGTGCGGTGTTTTGCGAGTTCTCAATGCTGGGCTCGTCCTTGTGCACCACTGGAGGGATGTACCAGGACTGCTCCTTAACAGTGATGTAAGTCACGGTCTGGAAAGCAATGCAGATAAGCATGAATCCCAAAAGAGGCGTAAGAACCTTGCGCGACACCAAGTCCGCGGTGGGACGCTTGCGGCAGAGTCGGGGTGCCGGTCCTGCCCAGCCCATGAAGATGGCAATGGGAAGAATGAGAGCAAGATCAATGAAAAGGAACTGGAAATCTCCCAAGTTCGATGCGCGGGCATAGAGAAATGTGACTGATGTGAACTGAATTGCCGAGTACAAACTCATGTACTTGAAGCAACTGAAACTTGTCACCAGCGCAGCGCGGCCCTCCCTAATAGATGGTTAGACTAGTCTTGGCATTAGACTCGTTTTGACTTACTTGATGACTTCCAAAACACAGCGAATGTCGAATACTCGGGAAGTGAAAGGGGCTGCCACAGAAGCTTCTGCTTCAGACAGAGAGATGCCGACATCCGCAGCCTTCAGAGCACCACAATCGTTTGCTCCATCACCACAGAAACCGCAAGTGTAATCAATGCTCTGCAGCTTCTCAACCAACTCGTGCTTCTCATCAGGAGACATTCTAGCAAAGACTTTTCCGTTGATGAGCATCCGTTGAAGAGCCTGGGGCGAGGCATAATCAATCATCCACCGGAAAACATCACCACTGACAGCCAAGGTGTAGTTACGGAGGTTGGTGATTTCGAAAGGCAGCGAAGCATCAGCTTCTGGAGGTGGTGGCAAAGGCAACAAGGTCTTGTCGTTGAGATGATACATGTTGTTGTCGATACTCTCCCATTCAATCTTAGCTGCAGCATCCCGGAAATCGCCTTTTTTTCGAGTCAGTTTACTATCACATAAGCAATAGGTCTCCACATACCTTCGATAAAGCGTGGCACAAAACAATGTGCCTCGCGATCCATGAGACCACACTCTCGTGCGACGCTAATGGCTGTCAAGATGTTGTCACCTGTCACCATAACTGCGCCAATGTTGGAGGCCAGAAGCTCTTCTAATACCGCTGCAGTTGTGGGCTTGAGCTTGTTCTCAAAAACGATGAAACCAACGAAATCGAGGTCACTTTCGACTTCATTTCGAGTCATCTTTTGGGCTTTGACCCAGCTGAGCTTCTTAAGATGACGGCTGGCAACTCCAATAACACGATAACCCTTGTGAGTATACCAAGAGAGCAACTCATCGTAGTCCTCGGGGACTGCAAAGGTTCAATCAGTAAAGATACTAGCATAGTCTTTTACAGAACACTTACAGCTTTCGGGGCGGCAAATTTCCTTCATAGCTTCAGGGGCTCCCTTGACAAAAATATCACCACTCTTCTGGCCGAACGGACGAACAATTACACTAGCACGTCGTAGGTGGGAGACAAATTCAAATGATTTTTGTACGCCAAGCTCGACGTTGCCCTATCAAATTGTTAGCTATTTTCTTGGGGTGCATTTCAAAGATTCCTTACGTTAGGAGGTCGCGCAACAGAAGGTGCCAAACCACCTTGCTCTTCGTCTTCGTCGGAGACATTCTGTTTCCCTTCTTCATACGTCCAGCGAGTGAACTCGAACATCTTGAGGTCCAGTGGGTCGCCGACAAGCTCATCATCGACAGATCGTAGAGAGTGACAGGTGGCCATAGTGTGCAGTGCAGCGCGGTAGGTATCCTGTGCGTTCTGTCGTGTGGCTTCGGCTAGCAACATCTGGGGTTCAGTCACAATCTCACTGAACTTGTTGGAGTCGCGGTCAACAACACGAACACCAAGAACATCCAGTCCTTCTTCGGTCAATGTTCCTGTCTTGTCAAAACACATGATGTCAATCTTTCCACCAACATTAACTCGCTGTGGGCTGATACAGAAGATTTGTTTCTTCTTCAGCCGATTCAGAGCAAAGTTGGTTCCGATTGTGAGCGTAGCAGGCAGAGCAGGAGGCACAACAATAGTGATGAGATCGAGCGCTCGAATGATGATGAGATGCCATGCGAGGCCAAGTCGGATAAAGTTTACCAGAGAAGCCATGAAACCAATAGCAGCAACGATAGCCATTACACTGATGTAACGGAATGAATCGCGGTAAAACTTGAATCCAGATGGCTTAGGGAACAGCATTGACCGGACCAGTGCACCTTTTGTGGTATTGAAACCAGTCCGGACAACGAGGGCGAGCGCAACAGCGTCGTCCCCTTGGTCCTCCTGAGGCCTTCTGGCGCGGATGATTTTGGTACCACAAAAGAGGAAATGTCGTGCAGTCTCAGGGGTAACAGACGATGCAGCCAAGTCCATTGCAAGCAGAGTTTCATCGGTTGCTGGAATCTTTGAGACAGGAACCGATTCGCCTGTTAGCATACTTTCGTTAACGATGCAATCTCCAGTAAGCAAAAGACTGTCGCTGGGTAGCTGAGTCAAGCTGGGATCGCTTAGCTCGTAGACATCTCCAGGAACCAGATCGCTTGAGCTGATAAATCGCCAGAAGCCATTTCGGAGGACTCGCACATCGCATTCGAACCGTGAAATCTCACGTAGTCGTTTCATCGTAGCCCGAGTTTCAATGAGCGTGGCTGCGATACTGCCAACGGACATGAGGAAAATAGCCACTGCATAATAGTAGTAACTGTCCATCGACCACAGTACCAGACTTGCGATTTGGAAAACGTAGAAAGGGTGGAGAACTTCGTCCACCAAAAGCTGCCCGGTTGACTTTTGCTCAATATCGATGAGGTTATTTCCGAAGACAACTTCACGAACACCCTTTTCATCGGTATCCAGTCCGGCACGTGTCAGTCGAACGTCGGTCCAATTGGGATCTTTCCAGCCACTGAAGAGCATAAACTTATCCTTGAGCGGATGGAAGCATAGTCGAATGTAGCGATAGTCCAGAGTGCGAAGGTCGTCAACTATGGGGTCGACATCCTCATCCATGGCATCCGAGTAGTACTTTTCCGGTAAGCCGAAGATACTTGATAGCGGCCTGCCATAAATTTGAGATCGAACATCCATGGTAATGAGCTCTCCCCACTGGTTTTCTATAACAACCCATTCACATTCCCCAAGAGGAGTTGCTTGTCCAAGAAGACCGACATACCACCGGGGCAGCCATCGAAAGAGCAGGTAGGCGAGACCACAAGTAAGAATACAGAGTGTGATGTATATCGCAGATCCGATCTTGCTCGTTTTGAAACCTGCAATGACGATTGTGAGATCTTCGTTGGCCAAATAAACCTTTTGGCTGGTACGTCCTTGCCGACGGAAACTACCATGAGTAGCTGTGCTATCTCGTCGCAAAAGATGTGCGTTGACCGAATGACGAGAATATACTGATGAGTGTCGGCGCAAAACGTAATCGTCCTCAGAAATACGGTAGTCGCGCTCCGGGGATTCATCGTATTCCTCAGTATCATCCACTCCAAATTCCAAGTCTCCGATATCTGAGACGCTTCGTCGGATATAGTCGCCAGCAATGCTTTGCACGGCTACGCTTTCAGCATCATCATCGTCGGGGAAACCTTCGTTCTCGTCATCGTAGTACGTGAAGCTGGCGGTCGAATCGGCGCGAGGTCTTCGGTGGGAGAAAGCGGATACACTGGTGGGAAGACTTTCGGCAACAGGTCCGGAGAAAAGCTGAGGAAGTTATAGTTAGCATCAACTATTGGATGAATGCGCGATGCTTTGGTGTATTTCATCCGTACCTCTTCATGCGCCATCTCCACATCTTCGAAAATGCTGGATCTGCTCTGGTTAGAGCTCATGCGATAGAGCGAACGGCGCGCATTGCCATTGCTGTTTCCATTGCCATTGGCATTGGATCCGCGATGACCACGATGGCCATGGTCCTGGCCCGGATCAGGGCTTCGGCGACCGTCTTCATCCATCAATTAATTTTTAGACAAAGATGGTTGGCATGGTACAAACAAATTCTCAAAAAGTTTGGAATAAGAATTTTGTTTGAAAGTTGTAAGTCGCGCCCCGATTACGTCGTTGGCTGAGCACTCGTGCCCTGACCAAGGCTGGACACGGAAACTCATACCGGTATACCGAACTAGCCCCGCCAACGATCATTGGTCTGTATCTAATCAGTTAGGCAAGGCTGCGATAAGAATCACTTTCACCCAACGGCAAGAGACTTTGAGTGTCATGATGTCAATAAACTGTATTGGAATTCATGGTGATGGTGTTTAGGAAGCTATCTTCTAGAACTCAGACATGACTAGAATAAGACTAGTATGCATGAATCATGGGGTATGTAAAATTACAGTACTTCATGATCAGAAACTACTACTGTAGCTGTCCTGGTCGGTCAAGAATTAGACTGGACTGCCAGATGGGACTGGACTGGAGCCTGCAACCTCAATTTTATTTATTTATCTTCGTTGTCAACAGAAGCAGTTGATGGACGAATAGGAAGTTGCAGAAATAGCCTGCCCACTCCAAAGATACAAGGGCGCGATTCGTGACGCATCCCTCGACTTTGTTGGTATCGGTCAACCATCAAGCTGCAGCCAATCGTGCAGGGTCCCTTCACAGTGCGTACGAGCCGCATCTCATCAAGATACGATACCTACATATGATAAGTTGAGTCGAGTTGAGTTGTTGGACATGTTCTTTTCAACCCTTCTATCCGAACCAAAAGGGTCCTCCCTGGTGTATCGATTCTCGGATATTTGTTAGTTGGCTTTATTTTTCTCTCCCTAGCCTGTTGGGTCCTGTACAGAGTACTACCTCATGTAACGACAACACGCAAACTATCAGCAAGTAGTATTTCGGGGTTCATCCTCGCTTGATTCATGCTCTCTCAATGTAACGCGGTTTCCCGAGATTACCTATGAGCCAGTCCTTAAGGTAGCTGCTGTACAGTATCAGTTCCGAGTCTCCCCTCGGGCAAGGCCGGGTGTCTAGTCAACAAAACAAGTCGCATATCAATTCAAGACAATTTGTTGTTCCTGATTAGAGGCGCCACCATTCCAGAGCCTCGGTCATTAAAGTACAGTAAAGAAAACCTTACAGCCGAAAGGCAGGCTGGCTATCTCGGGTTGAGTTGAAAGTACTGTTGCACCGTACAGGGCATGGATGGGGAAAGGGAATATCTACGACAAGGGATCCAGGAGTGTCGTGTTCTGGAATCCATCTAGAGCGTGGCGAGTGCTTCCATGTACTGCGAATGGGCGAGTCGGAGAGAATCACGCATGACAGCGCCACAGGTGCAGACAACGCTAGAGGGTGGTGGAATAGTCGACTTGTAAGAGTTAGGGTGTCAAAAATAACTGTCGTTCAATCACCTAGCAAACACGTCCAACTAATACACAGCCTTTTTGTCCCTTCTTCTCCATCGTCAAACTTTTTTTACGCCTCCAGGGACACAAAGCCTGTAGATGGTGAACATTGAACATTTGTGTGGTGGGGTGTGAACCTACTCGGATATGCACTGTGCTTCTGTGGCTGGTTCCTCCACTCCCTTTCTGTTGTCTCACTTCTCCGCTCTCCCACAGCGCCTCCACACTCCAAGCTACTAAGGCATCAGAGGATCCTCTCACACAGTCTGGGTTTTTTTTAGGCGATCGACCAGTTGAGCTTGGTGCTTGGTGGGCGGCCCAACAAGTTCAAAAGTCAGAGCGAACGAGCGAGTGCTGGCCTGTTGCCGTTGTCCGTTGTCCGTTGCCCGCTGCTTTGAGGTGGTTACAAGCACAAGCCCAAAGCCCAAACCCAGTGCCCGAATTTTTTTCAACTTTATCGCCCCCCACCAGAATTTAGCAAACGTCAACGGCCTGCTGCTCTCTCAACTTCCTTTCATCCCTCTCCTCTCAACCTCACCTCTTTCCTCCCCAAGACGTTTATCCCAAGCGCCTCTTCGCATTCTTTTCATATCAGACAATATGGCCGAGCCCATCCGTGGAAAGCGTGCTCAGGACGCCGTGGCTCCGTAAGTCATTTCCTAACCTTTTGATATTATATTGATCCTTCATTGCCTTCCTTGCCCGCCGCTTCACGATCCACGATGCTAACTACCCCACCTTCGATCAGTACGCCTCAGAACACTCCCGCAACCGCCGCTCCTATTTCTTCTCACGCTCAGCAGCCCGGTGTCGCTAGCATCAAGGAGGGTAAGTCTTTTGATTTGGTTTTTTGAGGCCGATCATGAATCAATTCCTTCCACTTCGAATCGTGCTCTAACCCCGCTGTAGAGGATTTGGACCGTGCTGCCGCGGCCTCTGTTTTCGCCCAAAACCCCAAGCTTATCCAGATGATTCAGGGTCGCCTCGGCTCCCTCGTGGGCCAATCTTCTGGCTACATCGAGTCCCTTCCCGCCCCTGTCCGCCGACGTGTCGCTGGTCTCAAGGGCATCCAGAAGGACCACTCCAAGCTCGAGGCCGAGTTCCAGGAGGAGGTTCTCCAGCTTGAGAAGAAGTACTTCGCCAAGTTCTCTCCTCTCTACGAGAAGCGTTCCGCCATCATCAACGGAAAGTCCGAGCCTACTGAGGACGAGATCAAGGCCGGTGAAGAGGACGACGAGCCCGAGGCTGAGGATGCCCCCAAGTCTGAGCAAAAGTCCGACGTTCCCGACAATGTTTCCGGTATCCCCGAGTTCTGGCTTTCTGCCATGAAGAACCAGATCTCTCTCGCGGAGATGATCACTGACCGTGATGAGGCCGCTCTCAAGCACCTCACCGACATCCGCATGGAGTACCTTGACAAGCCTGGTTTCCGTCTCATCTTCGAGTTCGCTCCCAACGACTTCTTCAAGAACACCACCATCACCAAGACATACTACTACCAGAATGAGAGCGGCTACGGCGGTGACTTCATCTACGACCACGCTGAGGGTGATAAGATTGAGTGGCTACCCGGCAAGGACTTGACTGTCCGTGTCGAGAGCAAGAAGCAGCGCAACAAGAGTACGTGGTGACTATACAAGGAGTTTTCTCCTTTTCCCCTTTTTGCGAGTTAACGACTAACTTGAATTTAGACACCAAGCAGACCCGAATTGTCAAGAAGACCGTTCCCACTGAGTCTTTCTTCAACTTCTTCTCGCCACCCAAGGCTCCCACCGATGACGACGACGAGGATGCCGAGTCCGATATCGAGGAGCGCCTCGAGCTCGACTACCAGCTCGGTGAGGACATCAAGGAGAAGCTCATTCCCCGTGCCATCGACTGGTTCACCGGTGAGGCTCTCGCTTTCGAGGAGATCTCTGACGATGACCTCGACGGTGCCGATTTCGACGATGACGATGATGAGGACGAGGATGATTTGAGCGAGGAGAACGATGACGAGGAGGAGTCTGACGACGATGTATGCATTACCCCCTTATCTGAGTTGAGTGACTAAAACTAACATTTTACAGGATGAGTCTGGCAAGCCTAAGCAGGAAGCCGCCGAGTGCAAACAGAGCTGAGCGAAGCGATAGAGCGCGACGTAACGCATATTCACACTCATGACATGATTGGCTTTTATCGGGTTTGAGGATTTTATCTGAGCCACCAGCCTTCCTCGGAAAAAAGGAGAGGCGGTGAACGACGGGAAGAAAAAGGCTACAGAAACGGGAAGCGGTCGAAGCAGGTCGGCGAATCAGCCGTTGCCGTTTTTCAGAACCAAAGGTAGCATCGTCATTTGATAGGCATCGTTTGCACGAACCTCTGTGGTTTTGCAGCAAACTCTGGGACTGGAAACCTTTATTGATAGACACAGCCAGAGGGCAGAAGTCGGCCCGCGATATTATGTTGCCCTCCTTTTTTTGCAGCCTTTCTCTCTAACTTCGTTTTTGGGGTTCTTTGTCTTTGCTATTTTCTGTTACAACTACGTTGATTTGACTCCTGGCATGGATGTAAGGTAGTGACTGACGGATGATTTCTTACAAGGGTGCAAGGGGAATCACGGTGCATAATATATAGAGAATGAAATTCCGTCGTAATGCAATCGATGTCGTTGCGGTTTGTGTGACATGTAAGACACTTTCTTATAGTGGGTTTTCTGATGGTTTCGTCTATATCAAACTCGTGGCTACATGAAGGACACTGATATTTGACATTGAAATGCGGTGAAATGATGAACCTACACAGGTACCTACATACACACAGTCAGAATCATGCAAGACATGTGTCAAGTCACCGCCACGTCGTCAATGTGTGCATGGATGGGAATCTGGGGATGTTTCAGTACGTCACAAAGTCATTTATCATTGGCAAGCGAATAGGAACCATGGAACTACATTTTCAAAATGAACATTCAATCGGTATCACCAAATCACCAGTGAGGATATAGGGTAGGATAGATGATAACTACATCAAGCCGTAAATCACCATGCTATTTGAGTTTGGTCGATATCTATGTTGGTCACTAAGCCAAAAGTCAGAATGCATAACCTTGATAGTAAATGGGCTTGGCTGAATTCGCACCGAAGGAAATATACATAGTCCTTGTAGCAAAGCCAATAGTCTCAAATATGTTACGCACGAATCCTGAAATGACCGCGTACAATTGAGGTCCGTCCGTCCAACCGCCGCTCAGCTCCGCTGCATCCCGCTGCCGGGCTGCATATGCCCCCGTTCTCGCCGCATATTGGCTAAAGCGCCGCCGCCTGCGGGACTGCTAGAAGCGGTATAACTTGATACACAGAGAGACCAGCAGTCGGCCGGAGGTAGACCGTAGACCGTAGACAGGCAAGACGGGCTAGGTGGGTAACAGAAGAAATGTACTCTGATGCTTAGGCTACCAAAATAAAGTAGCCTAAACGCTTAGCTAAACTGGCATAAGATGACTAAACTATTTCGTCTGTTATGCTTATGACGGCCAATTCTTCTAACACCCTGCGGGCTAGACGGGGTCACAGAAATTGACGCCATTGCGTGACGGCATGGTGGCATTGCCGGTCTCGGTCAAAGGCCAAATGACTGTCGCGACAATTTTTTATTTTTTTTTAAGTGGTCCTTTTTCTCAGGGCTGTATTCTAGCGGCAAGATCGTCTAAGACGCCGAGCTTGGCTACTGGCTATATGCGGGCTTACAGTAATTAATTCGCTGGTTTTCTGCTTCTAATTGTCGAACGATTGAGATCCATGCTGTTTGAATGGCCGAGAGCGGACTGTCCTTACATAGAAAAGTTTTTCTGTATGTACAAGATCCAACGTGGTTGTTCCACTCCCACGTTCTTACAGTAAGGTAGTAAACGTAAACATCCATGGATGACATGACGGAGCCGCAAGGGTACCCTGATGCCGAATTCACTTGTATCCGTAAATGGCCTCTGATTCGGCAGTAGTGGTATTATCAATCATGGATGAGTCAAGTCCCGGAAGTCGGGAGAGGCTTTGAGCCTGAATTCTGATGCTGGATTCGGCTCATCGCGGAGTGTCAACTTTGGATGGATGCGCTGTGGATTATGGAGTCACCTCATCATAGGTAGTTCGGTTCAGTTCAGTTCAGCTTAACTAAGGTTGGGTGTAGATTTTGGATCACATCATAAAACCAATTGGCTCCCCCTTCAATCCTCCCGAGTCTATTTCTCGCATTCTCTACACACCCGCCATTTCATTATCTAGACTTAATTGCCTGTCTTTGAGTAGCTGGCATCTCATTCTCTATCTTGTCCATCACCCTTAAAAGGACATAAAGCTCTCCAATTCCTTCGACCACCCCGCTACAAACGACCCCTCCACCTTACTCCAACAACATATTACACCGACCTTCATCATGACGCCCTCTCCTCAAAACATCGCCGGCAGCCTCTCTGCTGCTTCTCAGCGCGAAGTCTCTCACAGCTGGGACCAAAATGCCGCCACTTCTCCCCTTGCTTCTTTCCAGTCTCCTCCCAGCCGCAGCGCTGGTCTCCCCAACCGTGGCGCGCCCAAGAACCTGAAGCCTTTCAACACCAAGGACATCAAGATTCTACTTCTCGAGAACGTCAATGTCACCGGACAAGAGATCCTGAAGGCCCAGGGCTACCAGGTCGAGGCTCTCAAGACCTCTCTCCCTGAGGACCAGCTCATTGAGAAGATTCGGTATGTTTGCGAAATACCCCGCCAACTTTTTTTCCTGCGAAACTGTGCCCCTCCATCGTTGGCCTCACGAAATGCCCCTCGTTCATGAGCTATACGTACCCCACCATATATGCTAATATTCAATCTTAATAGCGACGTTCAAGTCATCGGTATTCGCTCCAAGACAAAGCTCACCGAGAAGGTTCTCCGCGAGGCCACAAACCTCCTCGTCATCGGTTGCTTCTGTATCGGTACCAACCAGGTCGACCTCGAGTTTGCTGCCAAGAATGGTATCGCCGTCTTCAACTCCCCCTTCGCCAACTCGCGCAGTGTCGCTGAGCTTGTCATCGCCGAGATCATCACCCTTGCCCGTCAGCTCGGCGACCGATCCAACGAGATGCACCGCGGTACCTGGAACAAGGTCAGCTCCAAGTGCTGGGAGATTCGAGGCAAGACTCTGGGTATTGTCGGCTACGGCCACATTGGTTCTCAGCTGTCTGTTCTCGCTGAGGCTATGGGTATGAACGTCATCTACTACGATGTGGTTACCCTGATGTCCCTTGGTACCGCCAACCAGGTCCCTACTCTTGAGAAGCTCTTGGGCGAGGCCGACTTCATTACTCTCCACGTCCCTGATCTCCCCGAGACACGCAACATGATCTCCACTGCTCAGTTCGAGCAGATGAAGACTGGTGCCTACCTCATCAACGCCAGCCGTGGCAGCGTCGTCGATATTCCCGCTCTTATCAAGGCCAGCCGCTCTGGCAAGGTCGCTGGTGCCGCTCTCGATGTTTTCCCCGCCGAGCCCGCCGCCAACGGTGACTACTTCACCAACGACCTCAACGTCTGGGGCGAGGACCTGCGAAGCTTGAAGAACCTTATCCTGACTCCCCACATCGGTGGTAGCACTGAGGAGGCTCAGCGTGCTATCGGTATTGAGGGTAAGTAACTACGTGAGATATCTTATGGGTTTCACCACTAACATCCGTATAGTCAGCGAAGCTTTGGTGCGCTACATTAACCAGGGTATCACTCTGGGCAGCGTCAACATCCCTGAGGTCCAGCTGCGTTCGCTGACTTCGGACGAGCCCGATACCGCTCGTGTAAGTCTATACCGAAAGCAACTCAAAAAATGCATACTAATGAACTACAGGTTATCTTCATTCACCGAAACGTTCCCGGTGTGCTCCGAAAGGTCAACGAGATCCTTGGAGACCACAACGTCGACAAGCAGATTTCCGACAGCAGAGGCGACAATGCCTACCTGATGGCTGATATCAGCAGCATCAAGTATGAGCAGATCAAGGATATCTACGACAGCCTTGAGGGACTTAGCGGTATGTTGAACCCAGCCACACAAATTCAGCATCAAAATACTGACGGTTTACACAGCTCGCGTCATGACCCGTATCTTGTACTAAGTGACGATGCATGGGCCATTTGGTGGCCATGAGCCTCAACCCTTAACCCTTGACTTAGTAAAGAGGAACGCGATGCGACCAAAGACGCACAGGACATAGCTGCACCCAGGAGCAGGAAGAAAGGGGGCGGCCCGTTCAATATTTTTATCGGGCCTTGATCCCAGGAGATTTTGGACGCATTGATGCATTGGACTCTGTTGAAGAAAGATATATGCGCTCAAAACCCACCGACACGACCTCGACGATCGTGGCTGGGGGAGGTTTTTGCGAGAAGATGGAATCGTCAGGTACACAAACCCATGCCTGGACGAGGATCAAAAGGGGGCTGGATTTTGCGGGTGCTTTTGAATAATGACCGGCCGGACTGGTTGGGCTAGTCGGTAACACTGTATGGAGTATTATGGCATGGATGAATTCAACGAACAGAAACACTTGAGCTTCAACGCAACTTAAGTTAGAAAGAATACCAAAATAGGACCAATCCGGTGCGGATTGAAAGAGGACCCCCAAGGACCCATAGACCAGGTACCGTTTTTGTTGGCTTCTGTGAAGTGTCTGTAGTTTCTCGGCCCGGAAGATAAGCATTCAAGCATCTATAGAATCACTGTTGGTGGCTGGCGTAAGCTGGGCAGTGCCTGACGTCAAATAGCATGTCCGGCATCTGTTAAATAAATGTTGGGGACATGAGCTGCATTTGCATAGTTGGCTGTGGAATGCTGCCACAGAGGGTTGATGCATAGTAACCAACCTTTGTGGCTCGGACTGAAGGTTGTGGTACCTGCTCAGAATAATTCACCGAGCTTTCCATCTTGGGGTCTTGTTAGCTAACTCTTAAGCCCTGAAGGCTCTCCTTTGATGGACTCGAGGCTCCATGAATGTATTTATTGGGGTTATGGTGGGGATAGATGAATCGACTACTTGGCGTACTAGGGTTCAACCGTTCCCCAGTATTTTAGAATTGGCATCTCCTTTCTGGAGGTTGAATCTTGTAAATCAATGTCAGTGGCGTGTTTCAAGCTTTAGCCCTGCTACTTCGCTAGATATGTACATACAGCAGTAGCACTGGAAGCACACTGGCTTCAGGTTTAGAGATTGGCGGTGGATAGCTACAGTGGAAGACGTGAAAAGGTACTCATCCATGCTGGCATTGCCATCTTTTCCTATATACTAACCCTAGAGCAGCCATCGTAGAATGGCTGGTCTAATTACCAACAATGCGATTATTAGGTTGTGTGACAAATGCTGTGACATACTTCATGCTGCTGAACACAAGCTCGTTCCATTTAAACTGTGTAAAGTGCAATACCTTGCATGGATCCTGCAAAGACCCGACATACTCACCTGAATTCATGCTGTAGCTCCCATCCCATATCCGTACACTGTAACGATATCGGAATTGAAGTTGTAACAGACAGTGCGATTTCGATCTCGGGATGTTTGATCGCCAATGCCAAATAATAAGGGGCCTGCGGCAGGCTGCTTTTTCCCTAGGGACGCATTAGCTCCAACCGACCCCAAGAGAGCCTGAACTCCTTTGTCTTTGTCCTGCGGATTCCTCAACTGGCATTGGACTTCATTCGAGCGAGTCTCGTTCTAAACCAGACCAGCATAACACAGTGTCGACTCAAACTCGAGAGAGGATTTGTCGGTCTCGCTTGTTCTCACCCCAGATCGAAGAAAAGACAGGACAAGGCCAAAGTTGCGGACGGGTCGGCCCCTCATTGGTTCGCGGGATCGTCCAGGTTCAGAGCCCCTAATTGTTCTGAAGCCATCCAGGAGCTTTCAGGAACTGAGGCTGGGAAGGCGTCGTAGGGGATGATGTACTGAAGATGACAGAGTGTTGTACCTATCTGCAGTGAACCAGCCACTAAGAATACCCGTGACTGAACCCCTAGGTACTCGATCGGTCTAACAGTCAATGCCCCGCCCCCCTGTTCTCCAACGTGCCCCGTGCGGCTGCAGTATCCGTCCGGCCCTTTCAATCAAATCAGGAGCAGAGCAAAGCAAAACGCGTGCTGGCATCACCGCATCCATAACTACCTTAACTTAACTTTTGACTTCCTTCAAGGTCTCTCGTTTTGCCTTGCAACTTTCAATCTTGCTCGACCTCTTTGTCGGCGAGTCTTTTGTGTGTGGGAAGGAAAAGAAAAAAGAACCGTTTTCCCTTCTCTTCTCCCGCTTAGACTACAGGGTCCATCCTTTCTGTCCAGTCCAGTATCTCTTTTGGATTACGGGGCACCGGTGTACCTAGAAAGCTCGACTTGACTTGTCCTGACTGGACTTGGACTTGCGCAAAGCATCCAACAACCATTCGACCGCATACTCTCACGAGCGTGCCCGTTGTTTGGATTGACTAACGCCCCCTTTACGTTTACCAGAAGCGACGTTTAAACGACTATATCCCTCTCCGGCAGGCCGTGTTTCTCTACACCCACTGTTGGCGAATATATGCATCCCACCGCCATTCAGCCCCTTAGTACTAATTACCCCGATACCGCTTCGACATAGTCGCCTTTATCTTCTATCCTAATACAATCCGGCTTCGCGCTCGGTAATACCGCCACCATGGCATCTGCCTACGAGGTTGGCACAAGAGCATGGCAGCCAGACACTGCCGAAGGTTGGGTGGCTTCGGAGCTCATCAACAAGACCGTCGATGGCTCCAAAGTCAAGCTGACCTTCCAGCTTGAGAACGGCGAGGTGAGTTTGCATACAGCCCTACCTTGGTGATACGGTGTATCTCGTTGCGATCTGTGTACTGACTGTATCTCCCTGTTAGACCAAGGATATCGAGGTGTCTGCGGAGGCACTCCAGAGCGGGAGCGACCCGTCTCTGCCCCCTCTGATGAACCCGACAATGCTCGAAGCCAGCGACGATCTTACAAATTTGTCCCATCTCAACGAACCTGCTGGTATGTTTGCCACCGAGCTATCGCCTGCCATAGGAACTGGCACGACTGATGCTAACACCTTCCAGTCCTGCAGGCAATTAGGTTACGATACTTGCAAAAGGAGATCTACACTTACAGTGGTATCGTTCTTATTGCTACAAATCCGTTCGCGCGAGTCGATTCTCTCTATGTTCCGGGTATGGTTCAGGTGTATGCTGGAAGACAGCGAGCCACACAAGCGCCTCATTTGTTCGCCATTGCTGAGGAGGCCTTCATGTAAGAATGAGCAACAGTCGCCCAGCTTCTCCCAACTAATTTGTTTTAGGGACATGATTCGCGACAAGAAGAACCAGACTGTCGTAGTCTCCGGAGAGTCTGGTGCTGGTAAAACTGTCAGCGCCAAATACATCATGCGATACTTTGCTACTAGAGAGTCTCCCGACAACCCTGGTGGGCGATCCAAGCGAGGCAACGAGTCAATGAGTGAGACGGAAGAGCAGATCCTTGCGACCAACCCTATCATGGAAGCGTTCGGTAACGCTAAGACGACTCGAAACGACAACTCTTCACGATTCGGAAAGTACATTGAGATCATGTTTGACGAGGAGACGAATATTATTGGCGCAAAGATTAGAACATATCTTCTGGAACGCTCACGATTGGTTTTCCAGCCCCTCAAGGAGCGTAACTACCATATCTTCTATCAGCTCATCGCTGGTGCCTCTGACCAGCAGCGCGAGGAGCTCGGTCTTTTGCCCATTGAGGAGTTTGAGTACCTGAACCAAGGAAACTGCCCAACAATTGATGGTGTGGACGACAAGGCCGAATTCGAGGCAACCCAGAAGTCGCTATCGACCATTGGTGTTACAGGCGAGCAGCAGTCAGACATTTTCAAGTTGTTGGCCGGTCTTCTGCACCTCGGAAATGTCAAGATCACTGCTTCACGTAACGACAGTGTATTGGCTCCCAACGAGCCTTCTTTAGAGAAGGCTTGCGCTATTCTTGGTGTTAAGGCCGAGGAGTTTGCCAGGTGGATTGTTAAGAAGCAGCTCATTACCCGTGGTGAGAAGATCACTTCAAACCTGAGCCAAGCGCAGGCTATCGTTGTTCGTGATTCCGTCGCCAAGTTTATTTACTCGAGTCTCTTCGACTGGCTCGTTGATATCATCAACACCAGTTTGGCTTCTGAAGAGGTGTTGAGCCGAGTGACCTCATTCATCGGTGTTTTGGATATTTATGGTTTCGAACATTTTGCCAAGAACTCATTCGAACAGTTCTGTATCAACTACGCCAACGAGAAGTTGCAGCAAGAGTTCAACCAGCATGTCTTCAAGCTGGAGCAGGAAGAATACCTTAGGGAGCAGATCGACTGGACTTTCATTGACTTCTCCGATAACCAGCCTTGTATCGACCTGATCGAGGGCAAGCTAGGTATCTTGTCTCTGCTCGACGAAGAGTCTCGACTTCCCATGGGATCAGACGAGCAGTTTGTCACCAAGCTTCACCACAACTTCACTCCTGATAAGTCAAAATTCTACAAGAAGCCTAGATTCGGAAAGTCAGCTTTCACTGTCTGCCATTATGCCATTGACGTTACCTACGAGTCCGAGGGTTTTATCGAGAAGAACCGAGATACTGTCCCTGATGAGCACATGGCTGTCCTGCGCGCCTCAAGCAACGAGTTCCTCAAGACTGTCTTGGACGCCGCGACTGCCGTACGAGAGAAGGATGCCGCCTCTTCCAGCTCCAACGCTGTTAAGCCCGCCGCTGGTAGGAAGATTGGAGTGGCTGTCAACAGGAAGCCCACACTGGGAGGCATTTTCCGATCGTCGCTCATCGAGCTTATGAGCACCATCAACAACACTGACGTCCACTACATCCGATGTATTAAGCCTAACGAGGCCAAGGAGGCTTGGAAATTTGAGGGCCCCATGGTTCTCAGCCAGCTGCGTGCTTGTGGTGTCCTCGAGACAGTCCGTATTAGTTGTGCCGGTTACCCTACTCGCTGGACATACGAAGAGTTCGCCCTTCGTTACTACATGTTGGTTAGGTCTGACCAATGGACCTCGGAGATCCGTGAGATGGCTGATGCCATCCTTAAGAAGGCTCTTGGAACAAGTACCGAGAAGGGCATGGACAAGTACCAGCTTGGTCTCACCAAGATTTTCTTCCGAGCTGGTATGCTCGCCTTCTTGGAGAACCTCCGCACCACCAGGCTCAATGACTGTGCTATTATGATCCAGAAGAACCTCAGAGCCAAGTACTACCGACAACGCTACCTCGAGGCTCGTGAAGCCATCATCCTTACACAGTCTGCAATTAGGTCATGGAAGGCCAGAAAGTCGGCCCAAGAGCTCCGCACTATCAAGGCTGCTATCACCATCCAGCGCGTGTGGCGAGGATCCAAGCAGCGCAAGTCTTACGTTCAATTCAGAAAGGATATGGTCCTGTTCGAGTCAATTGCCAAGGGATACCTTCGACGAAAGACCATCTTGGAGGAACGCCTTGGTAATGCTGCTCTCAAGATCCAGCGTTCTTGGAGATCAAGAAGGCAGTTGCTGGCTTGGAGGCAGTACCGCAAGAAGGTTATCCTTATCCAGAGCTTGTGGCGTGGAAGGAAGGCCCGAAAGGAATACAAGACAGTTCGTGAAGAGGCTCGTGACTTGAAGCAGATCTCCTACAAGCTTGAAAACAAGGTTGTCGAGTTGACGCAGTCTCTGGGTTCAATGAAGGAAAGGAACAAGGGTCTTGCATCACAGGTTGAGAACTACGAGGGACAAATCAAGTCATGGAAGAAGAGACATAACGACCTTGAGGCACGAACGAAGGAGCTCCAGACTGAAGCTAACCAGGCTGGTATCGCCGTCGCACGCCTGCAAGCGATGGAGGATGAGATGAAGAAGCTTCAAGTCGCCTTCGATGAGTCGACGGCCAATATTAAGAGAATGCAAGAGGAGGAGAGAGAGCTTCGAGAGTCTCTTCGGTTAACCAACACAGAATTGGAGACAGCAAAGAGGTCAAGCACTCAACATGAGAAGGATAACATGAGTTTGAGGCAGGAACTCGAGTCTCTTCGAGACGCCCTCGAGCTGGCTCGAAGGAATGCGCCTATCAATGGAGAGCTTGCCAATGGGACAACGCCTGGAGCTTCAGTACCTTCTGGTCTTATTAACCTGGTCGCGTCCAAGAAGCCTAAGCGTCGCAGCGCAGGCGCGGAACCGCGGGAGCTTGATCGCTTTAGTGGTACTTATAACCCTCGGCCGGTTTCCATGGCTGTTACTGGCACGGCGCATCGCCAGAACCTTTCTGGTTCGACCTTCCTCCCTGGCGTCGATAATATTGAGATGGAACTCGAGACGCTTCTCGCGGACGAGGATGGCCTCAATGAGGAGGTGACCATGGGACTGATCCGAAACCTCAAGATCCCCTCTCCCAACACTACCCCACCACCATCAGACAAGGAAGTTCTGTTCCCTTCATACCTCATCAACTTGGTCACATCAGAGATGTGGAACAACGGTTTCGTCAAGGAGTCGGAACGCTTCTTGGCCAATGTTATGCAGTCTATCCAGCAGGAGGTTATGCAGCACGATGGTGACGAGGCTATCAACCCTGGCGCCTTCTGGTTGTCAAACGTTCACGAGATGTTGTCTTTCGTGTTCCTTGCCGAGGATTGGTACGAGGCTCAGAAGTCTGACAACTACGAGTACGACCGACTTCTTGAGATCGTTAAGCACGATCTTGAGAGTTTGGAGTTCAACATTTACCACACTTGGATGAAGGTGTTGAAGAAGAAGTTGCAGAAGATGATTATTCCCGCCATCATCGAGTCCCAGTCTCTTCCTGGTTTCGTTACCAACGAAAGCAGCCGTTTCTTGGGCAAGCTTCTCCAGTCGAACTCGACCCCTGCTTACAGCATGGACAACCTCCTTAGTCTGCTTAACAGCGTCTTCCGCGCGATGAAGGCATACTACTTGGAGGATTCCATCATCACGCAGTGCATCACCGAGCTCCTGAAGTTGGTTGGTGTGACAGCGTTCAACGATCTGCTCATGCGAAGAAACTTCCTCTCATGGAAGCGTGGTCTTCAGATTAACTACAACATCACTCGAATTGAGGAATGGTGCAAGAGCCACGATATGCCCGAGGGTACGCTCCAACTGGAGCATCTTATGGTAAGTTCAACCCCAGAGGTGGTTCAAGAATAGAGCTAACCGTTATGCAGCAAGCAACCAAGCTTCTTCAGCTCAAGAAGGCCACCCTGAACGACATAGAAATTATTCAGGACATCTGCTGGATGTAAGTATACTGAGATCTCTATCAATGACTTCTTACTGACAATCATAGGCTTTCACCGAACCAGATCCAGAAGCTGCTCAACCAATACTTGGTTGCCGATTACGAGCAGCCTATCAACGGCGAGATCATGAAGGCAGTTGCCTCGCGTGTTACTGAGAAGAGTGACGTCCTTCTCCTTCAGGCCGTCGATATGGACGACAGTGGTCCTTACGAGATCGCCGAGCCTCGAGTCATCACTGCGCTCGAGACTTACACACCCTCTTGTAAGTTCCATATGAACCGAGTTACCTTGCAAGCAATTTGAGACTGACAATTTTCTTCCAGGGCTCCAAACTCCTCGCCTGAAGAGGCTCGCTGAGATCGTCTCAGCACAAGCCATTGCGCAACAGGAGAAGTTGGACTACACAGACGGCGAAGAATACGAGAACGGCCACCAGCATGAGCTTGAGGGCGTCGATGAAGTGGATGTAGAGCAGTAAGAAATAATGAAGCTGGTTTAGGCATTTCAAACGCACATAAGGGATAGAAGCCGCATTTTCAGGGTGTTTGATGTCGAATTTTCTAATGACGGCGTGTTACTGAGGCAGATCTGAGGTTTTTCTCCTTGTATCTGGAAGACATCATGGTTATAGAGTGGGATGTTAGCCCCCTTCTCCGCAAGTTGGTGAGGGTATTTGAGCTCGATTCTATCTTTATAAGATGAACTATAGCTGTATTGGAGAATCCGAGAGATGAGAGTACGAAGCGATACTGTGGTTATTTGTTCACTTGTTTTTATCTATTTGTTTCTTGTGATAGTTTGTTGATGGTGAAAAGTTGGTGTTGATGCAACTATCGAGTCTTTACGCCCCTTTAATTGCATCGCACAGTCTACGTAGCTGCAATTTCAGAGGTACCCAAATTGGAGTCTATCAATCTCTGCATTTATAGGTACCTATATCAGACAAACAAAACCTTTACCAAAATGAGTGATCGAAAATTGCCCAATATTATCATCACAGGTACGCCTGGTGTCGGAAAGACGACTCATTGTGAGAGCCTTGCAGAACGAACTGGTCTGCGTCACCTTTCAGTCAACCAAGTCGTGAAGGACAAGGAGTGCCATGAAGGTTACAGCGATGAGTTCCACAGCTTGATTGTGGATGAAGACAAGGCAAGTATTTATATCTACAATCAGATATCTAAATTACGGATTTGTTTGAGTAAACAAGGACACAAGCTAACAGTATCACAGCTCCTTGATGCTATCGAGGAGGATGTCAAGGCTGGCGGATACATCATTGACTGGCACGCATGTGATCTCTTCCCTAAGAGCTGGATAGATCTAGTCGTGGTCCTACGAGTCGACTCTTCCACCCTCTACGACCGTCTTACAGCGAGGTATGTCCTCTCAGGCTTGAGTTGTGACAAAAAGAAGCTTTTGCTGATTATTTTAACCACAGAAATTATCCCGACTCTAAGCTTCAAGAAAACCTTGACTCTGAGATTATGGAGGTCCTTCTACAAGAGGCGCATGAGGCATTCGATGAGGAAATTGTCATCGAGTTGACAAGCAACAACGCTGATGAGATGGACACAAATGTTGATCGCATAGTTGCTTGGCTCGATCAATGGAAGAAGGACAACAGCGAGTAAGGAAGTTCTATTGAAGGCGACTTTTATTAGAGGGCATGGGTTCTTGGAACTGCATGCAGACAGAGCGAGACTACGGGTATTGAAGGTCATATTTGAAAGCGCGGAATTGGTTGGTGAAAATAGATATTGATACAAGCCTAGGGCAGGCTACGAATTGACATGAATCGCTTTAGAAGGTTCATATCGGACAAGTGCATATTTTGTCACACAGTGGGGGTTGAGTGGCCCATCGTTCAGCTCGATTACTTTCAGCTTCTATCTCTATCTCTCTTTGACGATCTTATTTTCTCTTGCCTTTTTAAAGAAAACCGCCTTACCACTTACTTGTCTCTATCAAATCTGTGGAAAAATAAAAATGGCGCCTCACAAAGTCAACTTCATCACCGGCAACGCCAACAAGTTGACCGAAGTCAAGGCCATTCTTGAGCCTGAGATCGAGGTCCTCAGCCAGCCCGTAGACCTCGAGGAGGTGCAAGGCACACTTGAGGGGGTTACTGAGTACAAGTGCCGTAAAGCGGCCGAATTGGTAGGTATTTGTTTATTGAACAACCGCTTAAAAATGAAAACATGCCTAATAATCAATTTCCAGGTGAAAGGCCCAGTCCTGGTTGAGGATACAGCGCTCTGCTACAATGCCCTCAATGGCCTTCCTGGTGTCTACATGCAAGTTGAAATCGCTGTTCTGAAAATGCAAAGCGCTGATGATCGAGAAGCAAGTGGTTCATGACTTCAATCGGTCACCAAGGTCTGAACAACCTACTGGCTGCTTACGATGACAAGTCTGCTGAAGCCGTCTGCACTTTCGGATACTGCGCCGGACCTGGAGAGGAGGTCATCATCTTCCAAGGTCGATGCCCAGTAAGAAGTCCTTGAATATGTTTTATCAACTGCGCTGACGGTTTTGCAGGGCAAGATTGTGCTTCCTCGAGGACCTCCCGCTTTCGGATGGGATGCCATCTTCGAGTACGAAGGCCAGACGTAAGGAAAGAATCGACCTTGACTGTTGTTCTCTGCTGACCGTTACAGCTTTGCCGAGATGGACAAGGTAGAGAAGAACAAGATCTCTCATCGAAGCCGCGCGCTGGCCAAGCTTCAGGCTTGGTTCAAGGACCAGCAGTAAACCGATCTCCAGTAAATCACCTGGGTCACTAGGCCACAGATGCATATTTTGTGAGACTAAACGTCATAAGTATGGACGAAGACAAGATTCCAAGGGTGAGATCACTTACTAGAGCACTTCATATTGGTTGTGTCTGCGGAAGTAGTGGGAACCACGACGGTATGGTTTCAGGAGTCCGTCGATAGAAGAGCCTTTCAACCGAAATGTTTTCCCGACGAGATCTCTAATCTTAGTAGAATCACGGAAGCTAGGGTCGAATACCAAGAGGTTTGTGTGGCCATCCATCTGCTTCTCGAACCCGACGATAGTCAGAGAGTGTCCTGTTCCAATCTTAGCCCTTGCGCTCTCTGTAAACGGTTCTCGCATCTTACCTGGATGCTGTAGATAGATCGGTGGTAGGTTTGTGCAATGGATCCGGTCCTCTACGCTGGTAACGCCTCCTTGGAAGTATCTCTCGATAGCTTCGAAGAGGTGCTGCTTAGACCTACCGCGTTCCGGATCTTTGAATGCTTGAACCGAACAACTGTCTATGATCAGCTATATTTTCAACATTAGATAAATGGCCCGTTCAACATACGGTATGTTTAGGCTCAGGAATACAGCTTGTGCCTATGTTTTGTAAGCAATTTGCAGATAAAGACATACGCAGGATATACTACCTCTGGTGTACCAATGTACTTCCGTGTTCCCCTGATACCTCCAGTTTCTGCTCTACCCTGAGCGTTGATACCACTATCCCAAGCGTTTTCGATCAAATTCTGGATCTGAAAGATATTAGGAAAGCTCTCGCCAAAGTGCTGAGAGCCTGGAGTTTTCGCAGAGATGATGTCAGATGTGAGCATCTGGATGTTTCGATAACCACAGAAACCACCTGGACTTGTCAGATACCCCTGAATCGATACATATACACAGTCACTGGAGGCAGAAACTCACCTTCCTGCTTCAACTTGGAAATATGCTGCACCGCAGGTCGGCAGACGTAGGCATATTGTGTTGAAGGGTTTTGTTCGAGGAGTTGAATTAGAACAGGCAAAATGTCTATTCTCCTGATCAGCTGTTATCCCCGTACCTTACGGAGGCATTCTCACCGTTATTAACGACTTGGCCATCTTTTTCAAGAAGATCTACGAGCCATGGGGGCATCTTCTTTTCATGTGCGAATCTGCCAAGCTCCGATCTCTACAACAGAGTTAGTTCACTGGCCTGAGCAAACTATCACGAATTCACATACCCCCAAACGGCCAGACTTTCGACGTCGTTCCCCATGCCTAGTTCGAGAAGAAGAACCTCTATCAGGACTCTTTGTGATACCAGCCTCTTCCCTTTTAGTTTTGTGGCGAGTGCGACTACTGGTGCTTTCACGACTGTGGCTCGACCTACTGCTGTGACCTGTCAGGAGGTCTTTCATCGCCTGGATAGCGCTGGTCTTTTGCTTGCGGGATCTCTCCCTAGTCGCTGTCGCCGATTTTCGATGTCTAGACGGAGCTTTTTCCGCGGCAGGCTCAGGTTCAGATCCAGGTCCTGGCTCAGGCGTTGCGCCCTGCGCCTCGAGCTCATGAAGTTCCAGGTGGAACGCTAGCTCATCAAGCTGGACAAGCTCACCGCAACCATCTTCTCGGCACACGACTGCTTCTGCGTTGTCGGTGAAGGGGGACTGTTCACCGTCTGGGTGATGTTTCTCGATATGCTGCTAGTCAAGGGAAGCATGTCTTAGTTTCAACTCCAAGGAAAGCAGCGGCTAGAAGATCGGCAAAGACACACTAAAAGAAGTTCAGGCTCTCCTTGTTCCGGCTCAAAGCCGCAAAAGGGGCAAGGATTTGTGTCGGGCATCTGGAGAAATGTTCCTTCCAATATGGAGATAGATAGAAGGACTGATGAACTGTGCGAAGAAACTGAAGCAGAAATGAGGAGTTGAGAATACTGAATATTAAAAGCGTCTACAATTTTTTGTATGCAGTAAGTCCTTTGTTGCCGTTGTTTTTTGCCCCGTAACAATAGAAGGTGCAGCGTCAGGCAAGGAACAAAGATTAAAAAGAAAGAGAGAGTTGGGCTTGGGCGCGGTGAGATGTCAAGTTGAGGCTGTGAATGGTGGCACACGTATCCGTCCTACGCACTTGCCTTGGGTACGGTGTTGTAAGGCCTGAACCATACAGGCAGGAGCGACACCCTTTCCTTTCTTTTACCCTAAACTTGACCTGAGCAACACTGAATCACCCAGTATCATCATCGGCTTCCATGTCTTAAAAACTAACAACCTATTAGACCGCCAATCTATCCTCGCCAACTCACAAAACCACATGGCTCAATGAGAACCTGCTTTATTTTAGTACAAAGAAGCGACCTGCGGATCTTCCCACAACAATGGTTTTCCATAACTACCTACTGTACAGTAGCGTCCCTGTCCCTCCCGGATGCTACCCTCTTGCATACCCGGGTTAACGCGACTCCGATAGCGGGACTGTCCGAATAGAGTCAAGACCCTTTCTAGCTAGATCGTGCATTTGCTCTCACATTCACATGATGGACCAGTGTTTTTAGTGACGCAGTGCAGTGCAGACCGCCCAAGGAGACAGGCCAGGGCAAACAATTATGGCTACTTTCCTGGGCCTAGACTAAGAAACAAGGCATTTCGAATTGTTGGGAACCAATTACCTGGCGAGCTGTCAATCGAACTGGGCTGGTCTGGCACCGAGAGGCTGGTGCCTCTAGATTCATTCTAGAAACAAGTCCAGGTACGTATCGGTAGTTGCACATCGCTGCATCCTTGCAAGTCCCGTCCCCTCTACGCCAAGGTCAGCATGTCAGTCAGTCATTCGAGGTTGGTCATGAATCAGGACATGCAGTCAAGCACGAGTCAGATAGGGAAAGAAAGAAGAGAGCAAGAGAGAGACAGAAATTTTCCAAGAGCAAACCCAAAAACCCTGACCCCCATTGATTTGTACCATATATACTCTAGTTGCAAAGGCAAGCAAAACGAGAAAGCAACGCAAGGATTCAAGCTGTACAGAGTACCGTGTGTGCCACTTGCAGCAACGGAGAATTTAACCAAAAGAGGGCGCTCATTCGCACATATCATGGCCCGTGTCCTGTCCTGTCCTATCCTGTCTAGCTGCCCTGTTCCTGACCTGAATCGCCTTGTGCCCTTGCGACCTCGTGGAACGATAAGGTCTTGGTCTTGTCTGGTGCTGGCTGGATTGGACTGAACTGGGCTTGACTTGTGGACCGCCCCGCGGCCCCAAATCAATCAATCATCGTGATCGTGATCGTTTGGCAGAATGTGCCTCTAGAAACATGTTTGCGATTCCTTTTACATCAGAATGCAGTTGCTCTTGGCGGGTGCCTCGCCAGGGTTCTGCGACTTCTCAATCTGTCCGATCAAGAGCTCGAAGGCTTTGCCGACGTTCTCGTTGTATCGTGCGCTCGCCTCGGTCCAGCCGCATTGAATCTTTTCGGAGAGCTTCTGTCCATCTTCAGGAGTGACCTGTCGTTGCTCGGGTCGCAAGTCGCTCTTGTTGCCGACAATGCAGATAGGAACGGAGTCAGTACCCTAGACGATGAGATTTTGGTTAGCTTGGTTGAAGCCCTTACTCGCATAACTGAGAGCACTCACCAAGTGGTTCAGAATCTTTTCACGAATGACCTGCACCATCTCGAAAGACGGCAGTGATGACACCGAATAGACGAGCATGTAGCCATGGATGCCGATAAAGTGCTTGGAGTTGAGAATACTGTACTCGTCCTGGCCTGCTGTGTCGACGATTTCGGTCGAGTAATCTTGTCCCTTGTACTTGATCATTTTGCTAAAGGTATTCTCGATCGTGGGATAGTAGCTGTCGACGAAGTGACCGTCAACGAATCGTACCGCTAGAGACGACTTGCCTATTTACGAATACTGTCAGTGAATTGAACGATCGAAAGAAAGGCAATTGTGCAAAGCCATCAACGGATCAAAATACTCACCGACGGAGCGGCTGCCGACAATAGCGACCTTTCTTTGCTTGGGAGAAGGCATGGTGCAACGAAAGAGGAGTGAAACAGAGTTTAAGCTGCTTATTTAATTGTTGAACGTCGTGTGATTATTTGCACCTGAATGATGCACGTCAGGGCGTACAGAAAGTGAGACCAACAGCTGAGTGATAGGAAGAAGGCAGAAAATTTAAGTAAACGAGTGCTGTTGATGACGACGATGAACTTGGACGTGGATGCGAATGTGAATGTGAGTGTATGATGTGTAACTAAAAAAAGGCCTGGAACTTCAGGTGCACGTCAAGTTTGGATGCAACTGCAAGGTCAAGCTACTGTACTGTAAAAGCCAACCAAAGAGCCAAGCCAAACCTGGGTAAGAGTGACGGAACTTCCTAAAAGACATTCCTGACGAGTGAGATGGAAGGGATTCAATCCAATGACAGGTGCAGTACAGAGTACCCCCCACCGGATCTGCTCTGCGGGCATCCTTCCATCCCCTCCAAAGACAAACCCCTCCCCCTCCCTTTTGCATCATAGGCCCTTTTTGGTGGTGACGCGTGAACTTGAATGACCTCTTCATAAGATGCATAATAGTTATGCATATAATTGGACCATGATGAGCCTCAATAGAATCACCCTGAACTTGGGATGATATCAAGATTGGTATTGCAGTATTCAGTTTGTCTAGCGATTTATATTTGGCTCTTGTCTAAGAACAGCTCGACTGGCCTAAGCCCAGGCCCTTATACCAGCACTGGCTCTGCCTCAAATCATGATATAAGCTAAAAGGGTTGTACTCAGAACAATATCACCCAGATGCGCATCCTCCCTATCCATATTCCTGTTTGGTATAGTCCATTAATGTCGTTGCCGTCGTTGTAAGTCATTGACAAGTCCTTCAAGCTCAGTCACCTTGTTATCAACCTCTTTGTACATGGCGATAAACTCCTTTATCGACCCAATAAGGCTTGGAAGCCCTTCTCTTCCTGCCTGCTCTGCGAATCGTTGCCGGGCTGCGTCTACCAGAGACAAATAGCCTAGCAAGATGGAAAGATAGCCAAATGCCACGCCAAGCTTTGCTACGCCTGGTTTCAAGTTTTCTTCCGAAGCAGCCTTTATTAAGAACGTTAGCGTATGTAAGTTAAAGTCATTGGGTTGTGTGGTTTTACCTTTTGCATCAGAACCCGGTACTGCAAGTATACAGCCACCAGGCCATCCAGTTGCTCGCCCGCAATATTCTCTCGTGCGTGTGGACAGTACTCTAGGATGTTGATGCCCATGCCAAGTACCAGCAGAAGTCCATCATATGTTTCTTCTTTTAGACGCGGACTGTTCATCGTGTCCAGGGCCGATTTGAAGCCTGAGAGAATGACTTGAGAAAGACTCGTCAACAGAATTATGTCGCTAAAAGCTGCTGCTCCGTGTGCCGTGTTGGACATATTGATTGACAACTTGAGGATTGCTGTCTCAATATCACCCGGCTTTTCTGGCCACTGCTGTAGACTGTTCTCGAGAAGACGAGCCACGTGGTGCGTCTGCTGCGCAACCCAAGAAATCTCATGCTCATCGTTCATTGCCAGCCCAGACTGAGATTCCAATATTGATACCACGAGAGCAAATGCTGCGTCAGTTCTTGGATCTGCCTTCACACAATTTCCGACGACGAGCTCAAGATCATTTTCGACACCCTTGACAACAACTGATGAATGCATTGCGTCGATTCGTTGGCATACAATGTTTAGTAGTTGCAGTGCAAGTGTTTGGGGCGAGAGCTTCTCAGGACGGCGTCCGTGCCAAATGTTCAGCTTTGTTAGGATTTTCTTTACCTCACTGAGTGAGTTTCTAGTTGTCTTGGAGAGTCTCATCTTGCCTGCGGCGATCTCATCAATGTCTTCGGGCACTCGTAGAAGCACACTAAGCAGCTCACTGAGCCCGTCGTTAACGAGCTGCTGTAGCAAGTGAGCCGCAGAGCTGAAGTTAAGGAATATGACGAGGACTGCTGAGAGGGCGAACCCGCTTATCACGTCCTTCTCCTGTCCGATATTAGCGGCGACTTTATCGCGCGTTGCGTGGTCACGAAATTGGCTGATGAATTCTTTGCGCTGTAGCTTCTGGGAAAGCTCCAATAATGCGCTTCTCCTCAAAGAAGACGGATTGCTGCTAGGGGTTCCTATCCGAGCAAGCAGATCCTCCATCTCATCGGCGAAGCGATTATTTGCCCCAGCTCGCCGTAGCTCATGCACGCTCTTAATTGCAGGTCGAATACCGTCATCTCCCATATCGTCATCGTCGTCTAGGCCAAACGGATCCGGGTTGATGGGCTCTGGGGGCGTAGCCAAGAGCGCATCCAGCTCTTCCTCAGTAGTGGCCATACCCATCCCCATTCCCTGGCTGGCCTCGCTAAGTTTTGAAGAGGATTCGCTCAGGATTGACCGTGATTGGCCGTACGTATATTTGACTCGTCGTCCTTTGAGTGCTGCTGCAGGGCGATTTCTCTGCCACATTGTCGAATCTTGGGATTGATTTTGCGATTGCGAGTTGTTTTGTGACTGCGACTGCGACTGAGACTGAGACTGGGACTGGGACTCTGACTCTGACTGTTGAGAATGCGTTACGCCTCCGTGGCCTGTGCCGGCATTTGAAGATGATGGAGGCCTGGTTTCCTCTATTTCAGGGGCCGAGTCTTCCGAATCCGTGTCGGCTCGTTGAGCAGCCAAAGCATCGATAAGTCGGGGACGTCTCTTCTTTGGTCTCGGCGGCTCATCGTCGCGACTCTTGAATGCAGGTGGCGCAATTTTGGAGCTGGTCTCAATGTTTGAGATATCAGACTTGCTTCGAGGCAAGGGCCGAGATCGCGCGATCTTGTCTTTGGGGCTCTTTTTCGTGATTGGCGAGCGGCGTGGCGCAGCGGCTTTTCCTTCGTTCTCTGAAGTCCCTCCTAATGGTCGTCGTGGTAGTGTAGCTGTAGAATTGGATAGTTTCTGAGGGATAGATGTTGGCTCCTCTCCGATTGCTTCAGGAAGCGCAGCTTGCTGTCGTTTTCGTTTTTTGGTATCTGTCGTATCGTGTGTCTCTGCTTTGAGCTCTTTCCCCAGTCTTGCACCGTTTGGTTCATTGGATCGACTGCCGACAGGAGATTGGGGCGATGGATCCGATGTTGATCTCGAAAATGATAGCTTCGATTGTTTTGGAACAGACTCGTCAGCAGCGCCAGGGCGGTTGGTTGGCGCAGAGAATGATTCGGCAGCTCGGAGGGGCATCGCGTCGCGCATGAAGCGCTTGCGCGAAGGTTTGCCATATGTCACGATCTTTCGCGGGACAGGCGCGGCCGGGCCATTTTGCGAAGCCATACTGGGCTTGGTTCTGAGTTTGTGGGGAGGACGCGACAGAAGTTGTGGTTGGGTTAGTTGGATAAGGTTAGGTTATGAAGAGGCCTATGATAGGCATAAGTAAAGGTATGATGACGATGTCAGCGTTGGAACCCGCCTCTATTTGTAGTTGACAGGCATGCGGCACGTTGCTACAGGTGCGGGTGCATTGAAAAGGATGGAATGAGGAGGCTCAGATGAGGCAAGAAGAATGAATTGATGTGATTTCAAAGGTTTTGTCAGTGAATCACAGTCACAGTCAGGGAAGGTTCCATTGATGGCTCATTGAAGGTAGGTTCCAATGCAGGCAGCTTTAGTGTGGCTCTTTGCCTCTATCTTTAGTGAAAGCTTAGGTAGGTCACTCTAGCCATTAATAAAGGTGAATGCTAAAAACAGCTCCTCTTGAAACAAGATCAACGGGACAACAAAGGTTAATGATTGGATTTGTGTTACACGACAGCACGTTCATTGATCATTGATTCTGTTTGAGCAGCGCAATGAAGGTGCAACAATTGCTCTCTCTTTTCATCTCCACTGTTATCAATTAAATTTAACTACTAACCAAATCGAACTTGAATCCATCCTTGTCAATGTTTACGGTCACCTCCGATATTCTACTGTAAATCTGAGCTTTGTAGGGTAGGGTCTTCCCCGCTGTTGGCCGATTGACATCCCCGTTTTGCGCATATGCATGTGGCTTCGTTAACCATGCCTAGGGACCTACTACCTTGGGTAAAGCTACTAATAGATTCTCTTATCCTCGGGACTTATTATATTGATAACAAGCTGAGATCTTCTCTTACACATCCAATCTTGTACTCGGATTCTCGTATCGGGCTAAACAGTCCATTCCTTGTTCACACTTATAGCTTCGATTCGACTGTTGCTTGCTCCGCTTGCCCACTCATAAATATTTGATCTGTGCAGCAAACCAAACCAAACCCCCGCCATTTATCAAATCATCTTCATCTCTACCAACCTCAAATCAAACATCATAACTTACCTAACATTACAGCTAACAAACATGGCTGACAAGACCCAAGATGCTCACACGACACCCGTCGGTCCCTCATACCGTACTCACCAGCAGAAGCCCAGTGCCACCGTTTCTGTCGACGTCAATCTAGACAATGTCCATGTCCTGCCTCAGACCCCTCAGCTTATTGCCCTACTGTCGTATGTCCACTTCCCTAATCGGGCACCTACACCTACAATATGTCGTGGAGCTGAGAATATCCCAGGATGATCCGTAGCAAAGAGACGGATCGAGCAGACTTTATCTTTTACTCCAACCGAATTATTCGTCTGCTTGTCGAGGAAGGCCTTAACCACCTGCCCGTCATTGAGCACACTGTCACTACGCCTATTGGCCGTACCTACAATGGTCTCATGTTCCAGGGCAAGATTTGCGGTGTGTCTATCATGAGAGCTGGTGAGGCTATGGAGCAGGGTCTTCGCGACTGCTGCCGCTCTGTTCGTATTGGAAAGATCTTGATCCAGCGTGACGAGGAAACCGCCCAGCCCAAGCTTTTCTACGATAAGTTGCCCGAGGACATTGCTGACCGATGGGTGCTTCTTCTGGATCCCATGTTTGCCACTGGTAGGACAACATCCCGTCCTTGTTCTACAAATTGTCCATGCCGCAACCCGTCTAACGCAATCGTACAGGTGGCTCCGCAACCATGGCTGTCCAAGTTCTCAAGGCTCGAGGCGTGCCGGAGGAACACATCCTGTTCCTCAACTTGATTGCCAGCCCCGAAGGCGTCAAGAACTTTTCTGCCAAGTTCCCTCGCTTGAGGGTCGTGACGGCTTTCATCGATGAGGTTCGCCATCTCGCTTGCTCGTATCTCTGTAGACACTTGACTAACCCGCTTTTTCTAGGGCCTCGACGAGAAGAAGTATGGAGATTCGTTCCACCTGATACGTGTACTGACCATTCGACAGCTATATCGTTCCTGGACTGGGAGACTTTGGAGACAGATTTTATACCATCTAATGGCGGAATCATTGCAGTGGTCATATATCATAACGAGTCGCAAGCGCAAGGCAGGGGTTTGTCGAGCAAAGGACGTAGCAAATGTTGGTATTGTTACAGGGCGCGTAAAAGAAACATTTAATAATCATCATCTCCGTATTGGTCGTCGTAGTCTTCCTCGACCGCCGTTCGGTTGCCTCGTCCAGCTCCTCCTCGAGATGTGCCACCGTAGCCAGGCTCGGCGTTGTCTTCCTTAGCGACGGCATCTGGTAAAAAGTCAGTCGCTGTTGATAGAGTCGCGCGTAAAGTGTTGTAGGCGTACCGGCCGCGTCAACCCATTCACCGTAAACGTCAACCGCAGCAGATAGATCTGTCGCCAAGTCAGTAAGGCGATGCGCCTGATGTAAAAGATGTTGGTAGCTGAGGCCGTACAGTTGACTGCGCATTGGAATTTTTGACCGCAGACACGGCAGTCTAGTTGACCAACACCAGCTTTCTTATCGAGCTTGACCGAAACCGAGTTTTCGTGGTTGCAGAAGAGGCATGCGAATGTGGTGGGAAGAGGGTCTTTCTGGGATTAGTGTAGTGTGAGCGCAAAAGTCATTGAGGAGAAAGACAATGAGAACAGATGCGACGAACCTTCTTAGGCCCCATGGGCTTACTCGAAGACTTGCGCTTGCCCATAGTGTGTGTGTCGTGATTCGTGCGCGACTGGAGAGTGGAATAAAAGAGGTAGAGACAAGCAAACGAAACGAAGCGAGAGAATGCGAAAAGATGGCAGTGGATCGGACTTGTCTGATGTCAAGCCTTGGGTTTAGCACAACTTGACTCTAGGACAAGGCACCAGTCAGGGATGATGGCGCGTTATCTTATCAGCTCCAGCGCGGCCAAACTCTTGGATTTTGGCACGTGCCTCAATTTGTTGCACTCGCCCAAACGTATTTGTTAGTGCACAAGCGCGCGGCTGTGGAATGGGAGGGGTGTCTTTAATGCAGCGTGAAAAGAGCAGAGAGAACAGTGGGGCTACTGTTAAGCGGGAAGAGGTACCGGATGCCCCGCCCCCGCCTCCCGGCGACCTCCGGGGGTTTAACACTCGACGCCGGGTTCCGTGAGATTGGAGTCAAGAGTGAGTGATGCATTCTTATCAGACTCATAGGAAGGAGAGAAAACAGTCTACGTTTCTGAGAGTTGAATCTCTGGAGAGATGAGAATTCTTTGTTCCTTTTCTGAATCATACACCGAATACATGCAAGCAGGGACCCAAGACAAGGCTTAAGACGGTGAGAGAACTAAGACACTCGAGCAAACAGTCAAAGAGCATCGTCCCGGGCTTGCATAAGACCTAGAGTGTAGAGTGTCAACGATAGGCCATCACCGTCATAATTAGTCTCACTTGGGCACCACTGCTTCACCTCCTAAACTACCCAGACGCAGGGGAGTTACCTTTCCCTTTGATATGGCGGGGTAGCGTAGCTCTAACTGCTAGTCAGTGGGGACTTATAGTGAGGCTTCCATCCTTATCATGTGGCCTCTTATCAGCGAATCGTGAACTGTCAATTGCCTGTAGAGTACAGAGTAGATTATGGCCATTAGACACTGTACCTATCATGACTTCTCCATGTTGGGACAGCTCCCCTCTCTTGTCTTCTCCTCTTCTCTCCTCTCTGCTGTACAACATCCATGCTAGCCCGATTACGGTGTCCCGTTACATGAAAGTTATGATCTTATAGGGGCTCTTCCCGCTGACCTGCTGACCTTGGAGGTGACAGATGAGGTTAGGGTCGTACATCTAGGATGCCTTTATCTTGATATCTACAAATTATGTATCATCTGAAGCTTTTGGAGGTTGGGCCTGCAGCCTGCCACAGCTCCCCTGTACATGACGGTTGTTGAAGAGCTCGTGTCACCATGTATTCCGCCGACCGCTCTTCCCGTTGTTCCGCCCTGCAATTTATTTTCCTTTTCTTGTCTGCTTATGAAAGAACCCTCTTCTCTTTTCTTCTTTCATCCATATCTTTTCCATACGTGTCTTTCATCTCTTCATTCAGTTGTTCACAATTGCAGCGACTGAACCTTGAATACCCTGTAGATACGCGTCCAATTCAACACTTACAACATTTCCCAACGCCATCATGGCTGCCAACGATCAGCAGTCCGATATGCTTGAAGCTCTACAGGAGATTCAGCGCACTCAAGCCCTACTCGTTAATGCGGTCGAATCACTTTCGGGTAGATCGATCGAGGATACTTCTGGAGACCAGGCCAAGAACAACATTCTTGATCTCGGTTCTCGTGAGGATGGCGAGGGGGAAACGCCTTCAGTAGAAGTTCCTGTTGCTTCTGGGGACAAATTGAAAGCTCCTGCGCCCCCTTCTGAAGGACAGCGCCAGCAAACCTTCACTTCGCGCATTATTCTAACGTGAGGATTTCCTCACCACCAACTTGACTAACACGGATCGCTCACACAAGGTAACTAGGACTTACCCAAAGCAGATTGGAATTAACCCTTTGCCTATGGACTGGGGAAACTCAGACCCCGTTAAGCGTGGCCCAATCGTAGTTTCAAGGGCTGGTTCTACTATTCGACGTCGTAATGGTTCGTTTGCCCGTGCCTGTAATCGCATGTGTGAGTTTGTGTTACTGACATTCGTAACCTGTGTATAGCTGTTGGAGGTTCGTTGTGTATCCTATTCTACTGACTTGATCCTTTGTTAACCAGAACGTTTAGCCCAGTAAGTCTCTACGTTACGTTGTTTGGAGAGAGACTATACTAAACAGAATTATAGTGGTGGTTCGTACTCGATTTACTACGCCCTTGCAGTCGCCAGCAACGAATTGAACGCCGATCACCGGTTTGTCTCCTCGCTCGAACAGAAAAGCTACGTTACTGACAGAAATACCAACAGACCCGACTTCACCAACACCGAGCCGGCCGCCAACATTGGTCCCTTTCCTCAATGGGGAGACCACAAGAAGATTGTTGCCATGGATCCCTGGGGACATCTTGCTCCATGGCTGTTCAAGGACACCATTGAGAAAGACAATGGTGAGCAAAGAAGGGATATATATAATATGGATATAAGTCATGCTGATAACTTTCTTAGTCGACATTCGACCGACTATTGCCATCACCAAAGCTCACATGAAGGTGAGTGTTCGAACGACTGAAGAATCTGGGATGCATACGCTAACGAACTCTCGATAGCTACCTGAACTCGCAGAGAGTGTGAAGGCCGGTCGATTGTGAGTCTGAGTTGGTCTTTTTACCTTGCGCCAGTCAACTAATCGATTATAGGGTGCCTGATGGTAAAGTCTGCCTGAACGATCAGGGTGAATTGGCAGTCACGAAATTTGCGGTCGAGCCGGTATGATCTTCCGATATCATGAGAGGAAGGCGCGACTGATGTTGAGATTTTAGGTCTGGTACCTGCCTGGCGTAGCAGAACGATTTGGTATCGGTAAGAGCGCAACTACAACTTGGTTTCATCTCGTACAAGTATTGACATGGTTTAGATGAGGCGACTCTTCGACGTTCGCTGTTTGAACATACTGGTGGAAGTTATCCAGAGGTAGGTCGAGGTCAAAGTCTGCTGTCATGGAGACTGTAAACTGACTTGTCCAAGCTCATCACTCGTGGAGACATCAAAGTCTTCCTCCCACCTATTGGTAAGTCTTGAATCGGTCTACATCAATTGCCCTGGCTAACTTGTTGATTCCAGGTGGTCTTACCGTCTACTGTTTCGGAGACCCAGCAAAGATGTCGGACGAGTCGGTTCGATTGTCTCTTCGAATTCACGACGAGGTATGTCCAGCTGAAAGAATCTTAGTATGTCCAGGCCAGCTAATTGGCGAATAGTGCAACGGTAGCGACGTATTCGGATCAGATATTTGCACTTGCCGACCGTACTTGATCTTCGGTATCGAGGAAGCCGTCAAGGAGGCACAGAACGGTGGTAGTGGTGTTGTCATCTACTTTAGAAAGGAAGGCCGAGCCTTGGGAGAAGTGACCAAGGTAAGTTTGCTGATCACTTTGCCAGTCAAGAAAGTGGATCTAACCATGTCGGCAGTATTGTAAGGACGAATTCCCCTCCCATCCCGTCCGGATGAGCAGCAACCTGCATGTAGATCTGGGGTACTAATACTGGGGCAGTGGTCTACAACGCCCGTAAACGCGGAGCTGATCGCGCATCGGACTACTTCAAGAGGACCGAGAACATTGCCGGTGTTAAGGACATGCGATTCCAGGCTCTCATGCCTGACATTCTGCACTGGCTAGGCATCAAGAAGATTGACAGGATGCTGAGCATGAGCAAGTGAGCGTTTGATGATCGAACACGTCGAGATGACAGACGGCTGACTATATCTTTAGCATGAAGCATGATGCGATTGTCGGACAAGGGTAAGCTGATAGAGGCTGACGAGTCGGACGAGTCATTGTCGATGCATGATTAACTAATATGGCTGTAGAATTCCGATTCACGAAAGAGTCGAGCTTCCTGAGGAGCTGATACCAGCCGATTCGAGAGTCGAGATTGACGCAAAGATCACAGCAGGTGAGTAGTCGAGGCCCAGAGTTCTACAAGCAAGACGGAAACTAACGGAGATCGACAAGGTTACTTTACCACCGGTAAACGTATGACAACCGAAGAGCTGCAGGCGGTCCAAGGAAGAATATGGGAAGAGTAAGTATTCTGACAGTACCATGCGGAGTAAAGCAATAAACTGATGACTGTGGCAGCTTTGATCATTAAAGCAAGTCAAATCAAATCAAAGCCAAGGCGGACGGATAGATACGGACGGAGGGACAAGACAGAAGAGGACAGACGTGGCGGGGTGCGTCAGCTTGTTCCCAAGTTTGCATGTTTCTGCAGGTCGGTCTGAGCCGTTTTGCGTGGGGGAAGCATCTTGATTGCTCCAAATCCATACGATGGCCGCGATGCCACGGTACCATCCCATCGTGGTGTTGGGGCTGAGCGTCCCGAACGAGGTACCCGGTCAAGGCTTTGGGTGGTGCAGGGCAAATCGGAGGATATGTTTGACCACCATCACCTGTTTAGGCGTCGTTTTGATACATTTGTAGAGGTTGCGAGATTTGAAGATGGACGTTGCAGTTGAGAAGTGGAACTCTGTAGTCTAGAGTAGAGTACGGATAGGTAGACGAGATGATTATTCCAACAGAGTTAGCACCGAATAATATTATGGGCCGCGACACCTTTAGTAACTGTAAGAGGCCCCGTAGTTCTTAACCGGTGAGGCGGTCACCGGACGCAAAATGAGTGAGCTGTACAGAGTAGAGTCAGAGTTGAAGGGTCCATCCGTCTGTTATCTGTAACATGAGAAATTTAATTGCTGCGACTCTTCTTGTATGGATGTCCCTTGCCAGTGAGTGGTTCTTGTCAAGGTACAGTGCCTAATCTCAGGCATCTATCCATGGCAGCGTACATACATGATACACGTGTAGGGCTTGTCTTGTGGTCACGGGCATGATCATGTATGACAGGTATTGGGTCGGTATGGAGTACATGAGTTAGTTTAAGCATGGACCAAGGGGAGAGAGAACAAACTGCACGAGGCGGAGAGACGAGATTAATTAATTACAACAGACCAGACAGCCTTGTATAGAGTAGAGACTCAAGAGTTAAATTGATTTAAATCTCAAAGATTCTATTATTATCACTGAGCGAAATACTCCGAAAGTTGGGTTGTCTACCCTTGCTTGTTGTGTTAGTTAGAGCACGATGACCGATTCATCAGAATGACAATGTCTATCCCAATAGAGAGAGTATAACCATGGAATCCATGTTGACATGCGACAATATGCGGTGCGATGTGATGTTACTGTACTCTGTACTCTGTACTGTACTGTATACGTATGCTGGGGCTGTCGAGATGATTGAATGAGACTAATTAATGATTGATGATTGTCCCGGATTGACATGGAAATCCATCTTGGCCTCAGGAACGAGATGAGGCCCTCCAGCGAAATGAGAGATGATAGTCAACTAATTATTCCCTTGTTCCCGCTTCTACGGATACGGACCATCGCATCACACACCCATCATCCTGCTTTTTACGTGGTGATGGTCATACAGCCCCTACACCATCAATTAAAGAGCCAATAACGCTAAAGGGACTTGGCCCAACCGTTTTCTGACATTTTTCTGGTCTTGTTTCCCCTCCCAAGTCAAGGAAGGTTTAGCACTGACATTCGATTGTGCGCGTCCATCGGAGGAGATCGAGAGGATGGATTGTCAGTTTGTTTTGATTTCCTTGGAAAATAAACAATTGTGTAGTCGTTTATCTGCACGGCAGTTTAACCGTTGCTCTGCCCATTAAAGCGGTATGCACATTGACGACCAGTTGGGTAGCAATGCGACAGTAGCTTGACAACTATTCCCATAGTTTTGCCTTACCGCCAGAAAGTAAAGACGTTTGTGACCACGTTCCATGGGCTCCGCTGGGTCCGAAAGAAGACCAAGTGCCTCATCAGGGCGAGTCATCACTGGCTTTACAGGCTACAAGCCCCAGACCCGAGTACCCAGGTACACCTGCACCCCTGTAAACCACCAACGGGAAACCCGCCTGCGGTCCCCGGGGCCCGCGCAAGCCTAAAAAAGGGCCCAGGGGTACAAGATGGAAAGGCCATACACCTCGAGACAGCGCAGCACAGCACAGCAAAAGCCCACGCACACTCTTTCAAATCAGTCAGTCTGCCAGATGTAGCCATAAGCCGACGACAAGTGGCAATCAGATGCCAACGTGCAGAATCTATCTGTACCTTTAACCTGTACCTATACCCTGCGCTGGGCATACGTGCTTCCATTCTATGAGGCATATGGACTCTACTGACCCCTGCTACACCATGAGTTTGCTCAACTTGCGGTGCACACACACGCATGCAAGACAATGCCACATCGTCTAACCCTTGTCTTCTGCATGCCCTGCTCGTCTTTACTTTACTTAGCTTACCCGCTGTGGACTAACCGTAGCCGTGGTAGCTTAGCTCTGGCACCACGAGGAGGTTGATGTGGATGCCTTGATTGATGCGTTGCACTATTCATATGTATATTGAACCTTCTGCCAGCACATCCGGCCCCGTTCAATCCTTCTCTCGTTTCTGTTATTATTCTTCATCTTGTCCTCAAATGTGAAGCCATCTTCTTCCTTCACTCAACATCAACATACCAACTTACAATCACTCACTCACTACTCAACAACAACTACACAACAATGGCCTCTTACACTCGAGACAGCCGAAGTGCGGTGAGAGCTCAACGACGAGACTCTTCATCTTCATCATCTTCACACACAATGTCAAACCGTCAAAGACCACGCCTTCTACGCTCAAGTGCAACTGAACCTTCAATCACCGTCTCCAATGCTACTGGAAACTCATTTGCTGGTCCTGAGTCGCCACATAGAGCAACTGATCTTCTCAACCGTGTTGCCGTCTATTCTCCGTCTCCCGAGCCCGCCTCCACTCCAGCTGCCATCCCACGCCATTCTGGACCCATGTCCATCTGCCGTGATCATCGCGAGCATTCTCCTTCCAGCAGCCCTGGAAGTCAATCCGTCGCCATGTCCGACTCTCCTTCCGGTATGATTTGCAGATTCATCACGAACTCACCACAAACTGACAATATCAAAGGTTACTACTTCAGCTTCCCCAGCTTTGAGGAATGGAACACAGAACACCAGGACGACATGGCCAAGGACTCTGATGATTGAGCGGTGGCGGAAAAGATGGTGAGGGGATCGAGACCAAAGACCTCAAACCGAACAAGGACACACGACAACATCACAACACAACACAGCGACATCAACACCGCTAAACTAAACTCATAACGAGTTAGCATCTAATGGTTTTCGCTCATGGCTATGGCTCAAAGAAGAGCCATTGGCAGCGAAGCCACAAACCCCATTGAAAGCAGCAATGCATCGCCTACCAACAACCCACGCCAAAACTCTCACTAAAGATGAGATGAGTCGAGAATGAGATTGTGGCGGGCTGAATGCGCTTTGGGACTAAGGTTTATCTTGGGTGGATCATGGCAAAAGGCTTCTTGGTAGAAGAGAAGCGACGCTTGAAGCCAAGCGATGCACGATGAGATGAATGAGGAATAGTTTCACTCCCCAAAAAAGGTGGAGTTGAAAGGGAAACCGAAGAGTCTGGGTGAAGCTTAAAAACCCCATTGACCTCGACTACGAATCCAGAACGCTTTAGATCCTATTTGGACAAAGCCAATCGAAAAAACAGAAAGGAAAACAACAAAAAAACAACAAAAAAACAGACAAACAATGTACAGCACGGAAACTCAGTTCGATCTCATAATCTATAAATCCTAGTTGCCAAGTATATAAAAATAAGATATGACATATCTCAATGTTGAAGGATTCTCGCATAAAAAAATAAAAAAAGAGTGACGACGTCGTAAGCCGCAATTCTTGTTTTGGTGCCGTGTCTCACAGCCGAGACGAAAGGGACTATCGCTACACTACACTACTGTACACCGGATGCCGTATCAAACATCCCGTTAACCCTGAGGTCACAGTGCATAAGTCCAACTTCCCTGAAACCCGCTGATCAAACCAAGATGTGGCCGGACATTTTATGCGATCATTCTCATTCTCAGATACTTATCAACACCAAACACTTAACATATCTATTGTTTAGGTGGCTCTGCTAATACCTTGCTTAGCAATGTTTCGTAATCCATTCGACGTCATTCATTAAGAGATCCTCTATCACCAACCACCTCACGATGATCTCTTGGCTTCAGCCCTCTTCTGTCTAATCGCTGTACTACTGATCTTAGCTGCAAAGTCATCCGTCTTACTCACCCCTTCCTCAGCAATCTCATCAGCATCAAGCACATCAATCTCAAACACCTCAAGTGGCTTCCAACCCTTTTCTGTCCTACGATCATTGATCGCCTTGCCGCCGCTGCGAGTCTCGCCAGAAACAACAATCGCATCGGCATCTTCCTCGTGAACAGGTGGGCCAAAAGGATCACGGAGTACTATACATCGCACTTTGACTCTTCCATCGCGAAGAGTGGCGATTGTCTCGTCCGGTGTGGTTTGTGTTGGAGGTGATGTAGCCGTTGTATCATACTCGAGTAATGTAGAGAGAAATGACAGAACGGTTTGAGTACGTTCTGTCCACGGCTGTAGCTCTTCTGCGTATTTCTTCTTCGCGAGTAGCTCATCGCTCGATATACCCACGATAAGTGTGCATGTCTTATCAGAGTCCTTGGGAGGAATGTTGAGAAGGAGGGCACTTGCATGAAGCAGTAATTTGTGGCCGGGATGTAGATGATCAAAGGTGCCGCCCAGACAGACGGTATTGAACCCTTGTCGTGGTTCTTCTGAAGAAAGCTTCTGCTCTGTTGTCAAGCTGATTCCACCTTCAATAGCCACAAGTTGATTCTGCGTAAATGTCTGTTTCTTTTCCGCAAGCTGAAGAAATGAAGATAATAACTCATATCCTTCTTCACAGCTGGGGTGATATACCATCTCCCATGATCTAACTTTTGTCGCAAACGCAGCTAAGTCCAACACAGCCGTGCAGTTCGCCTCAAATTGAGCCTCATAATTGGGCTCATAGCGTCGTCCTTTCTCATGATCAATGAGAATAACTCGCACATCCACACTCCCTTGTCCAGCTCCCACGTCAAGGGGGATATCTTCCTTTGCGCAGATAACTGATGTGAGAGTGTAAAGTCCCGCGAGAAGGGACTGAGCAGTTGACCATGCGATTTTCTTTGAGTTGGCTGATGGACCAGTAAGAATAGGGAGAGCAAGTCCGATTATGAGAGTTTGAGGAGAAGATGCGGACTTGAGCTTTTGAAGGACGGATGTTACAGGTGCGCGATAAGCAGCAGAGAGAGTTGATGGCGATGGAGGTTGAGGAGGTGAAGGCAGTAAGAGAAGTGAGGGAGCCATGATGAGATTCGTCTTGTTGTGAGAGTTGAGTTAAAATATGATGTTTGATTTGAGTCGGAACTATCTAGGTATGTTAAGTGAGCAGCCAGTTCGCAATAAACTCTCGTTGTGCAGGTATCGTATCATGAATACAATACAGCTTCCAATGGACAAAACAGCTGACGTAACTGACATTGGACTGAACTGTGGTTGGCTAAGGGGAGACAAGACTTCGGACACAAGACTCCAGCTAAGCAATTAGCATAGCAAAAAGAATATCAATGTTTTTTATTTATTTATTTAATATATAAAAATAGTAAGTAAATAATCACTAAGATTCTCTCTATTAAATAGTAGTCTTGTAGTAGTAGATAATTGCTAGTTCTAGATACTTTAATAGAGATCCTGCGTTTATTCCTGCGTCCGACGTCTTATTTCCCCCCGAGGGTTGGTAAGATAAGTGTGGCGCCTGCCAGTGGCGCGTAGGCCCACTCGACCGAGAAATTTGCAAAAGGAAGGAACGACCGGCACGTGACGGAGTGCTCTTGCCCTCAATTTTTTCCACTTTGATAAAAAAATTGTGGTTCAACTGTTCTTCCGGCTTCCGAAGTTCTGTGGAATTCGCTTAGACCTACTACTCACACAAAGATTGAAATTATCTCGCCCCTCCACCACTCTCTCACCAGTACCATCTCTCCAACGGTTCACATACAAGCCAGCAAACATGGCGGTTGGAAAGTGAGCATCACCCTCGACAAACAGCGATAAAGAAGACAAAGGGCTTACGCGATATTTCAGGAACAAGAGACTCTCCAAGGGCAAGAAGGGCCTCAAGAAGAAGACGGTCGACCCCTTCTCCCGAAAGGACTGGTACTCGATCAAGGTTGGTGATCTCGAATTCCGACGCGCATCAATTCATCAAGGCTAACTCGAATGATTCAGGCCCCTAACCCTTTCAACGTCCGAGAGTGAGTTGCGACCGCGAAACCGATAAAAATTTGACAACTCTGTGGGACATGGCGATTAACGATTTTTTACAGTGTCGGCAAGACCCTCGTGAACCGAACCACCGGTCTCAAGAACGCCAACGACGCTCTCAAGGGCCGTATCCTCGAGGTCTCTCTGGCCGATCTCCAGAAGGATGAGGACCACTCCTTCCGAAAGGTCCGCCTCCGCATCGACGAGGTCCAGGGCAAGAACTGCTTGACCGCTTTCCACGGTCTCGACTTCACCTCCGACAAGCTCCGATCTCTTGTCCGAAAGTGGCAGACCCTCATTGAGGCCAACGTCACTGTCAAGACTACCGACGACTACCTCATCCGCCTCTTCGCCATCGGTTTCACCAAGCGACGAGGAAACCAGGTCAAGAAGACCACATACGCCGCCTCTTCTCAGATCCGTGCCATCCGACGCAAGATGACCGACATCATCCAGCGTGAGGCTTCAAGCTGCACCCTCACCCAGCTTACCTCCAAGCTCATTCCCGAGGTCATTGGCCGCGAGATTGAGAAGTCCACCCAGGGCATCTACCCTCTCCAGAACGTGAGTAGATACCTTGTCTCTGGCCACCGTCAAACTTCTCAAGCTAACACACACATCACAGGTCCACATCCGAAAGGTCAAGCTTCTCAAGGCTCCCAAGTTCGACCTTGGTGCCTTGATGGCTCTGCACGGCGAGTCAGGTACCGATGACCAGGGTCAGAAGGTTGAGCGTGAGTTCAAGGAGCGTGTCCTCGAGGAGGTTTAAAAGGATTATTTTGGCAGGTTGGCGCGGGGTAGGCAATAGGGGCCTCGCGGCGAATAAACTCATCCCTACCAAATTGTTTCGGTCGTCAAATGGCGTAGCATCACAAAAGGGAGCTCGGGGATTGGTTCATGTTCCTTTGAATGGTAAAAACAAACGTTCAGTCAACACGCCGAATGATTTATGACGTGTGACTTGTTACGAATCGGATGCTGTGATGATCTAGCACTGGTCGTGAGGGACATTGTAAGATGAGCGCCGTAGTAGAAATCCACCCTGATACCCCCCCGAATTGCCCACATTGATTGCATCCTTAAGTGCCAGCTAGCATTGTGTTTTTTCTGTTATCAGATATGTTGGTTTTATACGTGTAGCTTTGGGAAACCAGTATCACAAACTCATTCTATGAACTCATCACACTACGTCTTCCGGTTTGTGTTCACATATAATATTTTTTATGTCTATCTATTTGTTGTGTCAGGAATAGGGTAAGTCTACGGAGGCTATTGAAAATATTGTCCAAACTCGCCTCAATTAGTGGAACATGACCCTTAGACGGAGTTCAGCTGCGTCACTCAGGGTGCTGGAGAAACTCAACCACAGCTAACAAAGGTTAATATGCAAATCGGGTCCCTGTGCGAAGCAAAAATCACTTACCTTGTCTAAAAGCTTCGGGCTGCTCCGAGATGAGCCAGTGACCAGCATCAATATCGACAAGTCGGAACTTGGGGAAGAATTGTCCAATCAGAGGCAATACGTCATCCGGCACATACTTGCTCTGTGTACCTCGAACAAACAGAGCGGGCTTCTCGAAACGGACCTCGTTGGGGTTTTTGTAGGGGAAGTCTCCAAGGTTGTCCAATGCCTTACCAAGAACTCCGAGAGGGATACGGAACTTGCGCGTCTTCTCACCCTCGGGCATATGCATGTTGCCTAGAAGGAACTGTCGGATGGGCAAAGACTCCTCATACTCACTGAGAATCTTGTCGGCCTCAGATTGGCGTGTGACACCGGCTTCCTGGATTTTCTTCATAGCCCGGACGTATTTGGGGAAATCCCTGCTAAGGGAGACATCCACAGGCGCATTATCAACGGCAACGATGTCAGACACAAGTTCTGGAGAGCGAAGTGCCAGGGCCATCGAAGTTTTGGCTCCCCTGAGCGACGTCAGTTCCCTTCTCGACCACCTTCAAGTGATAGTGTCTTACATTGAGTGACCGATGAGAGTTGTATCCTTGAGACCATGGCCCTCAATGAACTCGGCTACATCCTGAGCCATGGCGGGATAGTCATGTCGATTAGCATGAGGCGACTCGCCATGATTTCTGAGATCCTGCGAGATGGCTTGAGTTACAATTGCTCTTTTTGGACTTGGGTGGTGTCGCATACCAAGGCGTATACATATCTTCCTAGATCTCGAGCCAGCGCTCTGGTTTTATTGTTAACTCATTGTACTTATAGTTGATGAGCCAGACTTACTTGCTGATAGCTCTATTGTTCTTCTTGGATCCAAAAAGACCGTGGAGGAAAAGAATAGGAGAGTTTCTCTTGTCTGTTTTGGGCTGCGCAGGCTCATGTAGATCGTATACCAAAGGGCCAACAGACTGGGAATAGAGTCTGGAGCTTACAGCTGTAGCTCGGAGACCCTGGCGCCCAGCCAATGGGGCTGTAGTCGTAACTACCCTTCGCAAAGAAAGCATGATTCTTATCACAGCAACTACTTGAAGACACTGAGCAAAGCCAATTAATTGTGTAGATCTCAAAATTGCCGTTTTTGGTAAAGCCTCACCGATTTGCACCGGTATACTGCATACTTGCATATCTAATCTAAGCACTATGATGTCACCCCAGCTATTGAACTTCCCAAGACAAACAATTCAACAACATTCAACCTTTTGTCCGAATAATGAAAACAAGCAGACCAAAAATAAAGAAAATTCAACAAAAACCCCCAAACAATGATTCTGTTCTCAGTATTCGATCTGTTGAGACAAACAGTAAGAGGAAAGATGTGAAAACGTGAAAAGAGTGTGGATGTACAAGGAAATATCCATGGCGATGAACAAAAGATGTACGGAGGAACAGCTTAACTATCCCAGATGGCACCAAAAGCCGGCAGACCGCGTGTCTCAAGACCGTACACGACCTTTTTGGTGATTTTTTCGTTTGCTATGATTATCACAGCTTCGGCCTCGAAACTCTTGGCTAGGTTGTAGCCCATTCGCACGAGATCTGGCCGACCCTGGGTTTTCGTATTCCAGATTACCGCGTCTGGAATAGCATCGCGGACTTGACCGACAAGCTCTTCACCAAAGGTTTCTTCGGGTCGCGGTGTGGACCAGATCAGCTGTGTAGGACATGGCTGCTTGACTATATGTCCCAGTAGCGGACCAATCCCCGAGCCTGTGGCGATAACCACGACACGGTTAAAGAGAGTTGAGATACGCATCACCCCACATGTCGGAACACCACGCACCCAAATCGTCTTGGGAGGATTCTGGACACAGGAACGCGTCCAATCGCCAGCATTAGAAACTACCAGCGAGTAGCCCTTGGCGTGATGGTTGGCCTCTGGGTTGGGTATCGTTGCAAACGAGTGCCATTCAATCAGTGGTCGCTGAGAGATGCGCGTGAAACTGCCATTCACAGGAACGGTATAATCAAAATGCAGTCGGACTGCATGATCAGAAAGCACTTCAGCCTCGACTGCCACCTTGCGCAAAAAGAACCACGAAGAGGCAATGCTGAGAGTTGCCACCACCAAGAGCCAGAAGTCTGGAGTCTTAACTGCGGCAAGCCCGAGATCTTGGTCACGAGGTCGAGAGTCATTGATGGCTAGAATCGTGCGGGCCCAAAACATACCCAGCGATGTCCAGCCAGCGAAACGGTGGAAACGCTCGAAGAGGTTATGATAGTACTTCCGGAACGAGGGCCATGCGGTGGCTACCATGGAACAAAGCAGTGCGCATAGAATCCATGATACGAACTGTGTCGCCAAGGAATCGGTCGCATGACTTTCGCAGAAACCTGCATTGCAGATTGTCCCACGGATCGTCGAGATGACTAGCCATGCAGTAGCACAAACACCTGCTCCAGAGTGCACACCACCCAGATGGTAAATCTTGGCGCATCGCACCCTCACCCAGAGGGGCAGTCTCTTTGGAACCGAGCAGAAGACTGTATACAGGATGTTGATTATTGTTTCTTGTCGCACCAGCACTGCGACTGCAAGATTGATAGCGGTAATGATACCCAACCACTCCGACTTGAGTTGGAGGAATATCACACATATCAATGCCGCCAAGTTGAGCAATGCGATCAAACTGAAAAGAGTACGATAGACGATGAAGATTCTCCGTCTTAACCCCCTGAGCAGTCGGGGCATTGTCTTATCAGGCATACCGCGTTCAAGATCCAACTTGTCCGACAGAGTTGTCAGAGTGGACATGGAAGATTGAGATTTGAGCTCAACATGAGCGTCTGGAACCTTCTCATTCTCGTATGATTGCGCTGCAGCGCTCTGTTTAACCAAGGCCAGTGCCTTGAGGCTATTCTTGTCGACTTTGCCGTTCGGTGTTGATGGCAACTCGTCCAAGAGGTGGAGGTGTGTCGGGACAGCATAATAGGGCTGGTGCTGCTGCATATGCTTGATCGTGGTGGTTACATCGCAGTTGCGTGGGGTGGTGAATCCATGGATCTCTCCGTCGATCAACAGCGTAGCCGCCTGAGACACACCAGGCGCTGATACCAGACATGCGGTCACGCCGTCTAGCTCTACACGGAAACCCTTTACTGAAGTCAGATGGGGATGGGAGCTCAAGTTTACTCTGATACGTACCTTGACTTTGACTTGGTCGTCAACTCGGCCGAGAATCTCGATTGAACCATCAGGCCGCCAGCGACCGAGGTCTCCAGTGCCGTATATCATCGATCTGGTTTTTGTGTCAGTGTTTACTCGAGCAGACCGGAAGAGGCTACTCACCCATCTCTGGCGAATGGGTCTGGCTTGTATCTCTCGGCGGTCTTGTCATCAAGCCCGATATACCCTCGAGATACTCCAAGACCACCAGCCCACATCACTCCAATGGTACCCATAGGCATTGGCTTGCCTTCGGTGTCGAGGATATATATTCTGTTGTTTGGGGTTGGTCTCCCAATCGACAACTCCTGTCCGACAATGTGCTTCTGCATGGTGTTCACTATCGTCGTTTCGGTTGGTCCGCAGCAGTTCCAATACGTGCCATGCTTTGCCCACAAGTCGGCAAGTCTGCAACAGTCAGTGACACGTAAAAGAATATGGCTTGAGAAGCGACATACCCTTTTGTGGTGGGCTCTCCGGCTGTGGCAACAGTTTTTATTCTAGAAAACTGTGTTGGGCGGTAGTTAGAAAGAATCGTTGGTGTGCAAATGAGCACATCGATCTATTTTGGCATAAGTTTGTGAGAATGCGTCGAGTGATGGGATTACCAACCTGTTCAAGAGTTTGTTTCCAATTGGATCCGCGAAGTACGAGGGTGCCCCCGTTGCAGAGGCAAACAAAGATTTCCCATGCAGCTATTTCGGGTCAGCATTGGCAACAATACGAAACAAAGAAACTTACCCATGTCAAAGCTGATGTTGAGAACCGACCCAACGGAAGTGCCCGCTCCCACACCCAGGTTACCGGGAGACAGGCACACGAGATTGGTGACATTCTTGTGAGTGACATCGACTCCTTTGGGCTCTCCTGTGGTCCCTATGATGCTGTTAGACGAATCGATGGTATATTTCGAGTTGAGCAGCTGACATACCGGATGTGTATATCACATAGCAGCCGCCTTCTGGCCTTGCAAGATCGATATGAATGTCCTTCTCAATTGGTAAGGTCGCTACTTCATCAATAATCACCACAGTGTGGCTGTGATGTTGGGAGGTGACGCGGTGCTTTGTTGAAGTCAAACAAAGAACTACACCACCCTTTGACTGCTCCAATACTCGACGAATAGTTTTATCAGGAACAACTCCACCGTCGAGAGGAACATATTGAGCGCCGCATGATAGGATTGCCAAAATGCCAACAACCATATCAATTCCTCTTTTAGCAATAAGAGGAACTCTCGAGTCAGGACAGACACCTTGAGCAATGAGATATGTCGCCAATTCTTGTGCTCGGTTCGCAAGTTGACTATATGTCAACTCCTGTGAATCTGTGAGGTCATGGAGAGCTGTACCATCTGGAAAACGTCTCGCATGGTGATAAAATGCTGAAGTGACCGTCGAGAACGGAATATCTACACAATCGCCCTGGCCGAGACCAAGGATAGAGTCGTGTAGGACATGGTCCTGTACCATATTCGCCATGGTAATCGTGAGGGGAATTTATCAAGAGCGTGAGGAAGAGGCGAGAGAAGACAATGGGGATTGTTGCTCTCTGATGTTGACCGTTGAGTTGACCCTGAGATAACGGGACCGACTTATATAGGCTTCATGGCGTGGTGGCAGTGGCAATCCGCCCTGAGAGCGATGTTTCGTTCTATCTATTACAATATCGATACTCATTACTGCCGGTTTCTTGTTAATTGAACCGTCTTTCGGCCTGTCTCCACGGATTGACGTCGTTGGGAGATATGGAAGCTGCCCTGATGCCACAGCAACTTCGGTTGCAGTTCACACTACAGAGAGATAGCGGACCCAAACTGTCATAATTGCTTCTGCATTCCTCACACGCCCGCCCGGGGGTTCTGACTATACGGAGCCGGCCCCGACGTACGGAGAATGTGGACGGACCATCGCAGTCCGGTCAGTCACAGAGGAATGTGACGCCGATGAGACATGCGTTTACCAGGGGGACCCGGGCCAAGGGGCCGCTGCTAACTACCGACTAAGGAATCACCTTTTTCTCAAGAACGACTTCTAGGGTATTCCCTCAATGCTACCTTGAAAATCCAATGTGATGGATCTTGTCCGGGGCTACAATACACCCTGGAAACCGGAACCCGTCAATCTAAAGTGGCAGTGGACCCTTGTTTAAAGCCATCGATTATGACGGGCAATGTATTGTAGATACATTTTCGCCCTGAATTGCAGGGCGTGTGAAGATACTATCATGTATCTACCGCATGTGGCTTCCTGATGGAGCCAAGGGTGTCTTTGAAGATCCTGCTACCGGCTCAACGCAATTCAGTATACTGGATGGCGCGTCTTTTGGCTATCAAGATAGCCCTGGTCAAACTTCCACACCCCATCTATCACTGCCTGCCTCGACGTCTCCTTCTATTGCCTAATCACCCATTTGACTGCTTTGACCTTCGCCACACTATCTATATTGTAGGGAAGTGATCCGTCGTTTCTAAGCATCGTGGAATGAGCACCGATGCTACAATACTTACCATCTCAATAGACTGAGTTACTTGGAAACCCTTACCGGGTCCCCGCTGACTCAAGAATTCGAATCATTATCGGAACGGGATCAAAACCTTGCTTCTCAGGTCAACTGCAAACCGGCCCACGTGTACTTGGCACCCTTGATATTCCTCGATATTCTGTATAGGTATCAAGGATATCTGTGTTATGCAAGCAGAGACGTCAGGATTACTCCATTACTCGAACAGCCTGTGTAATGATACAGCAGCTGTTTGGAGGCTCAGAGGTTACTCTACAATGGACGATCTCGAGGAGATACTCTCTACGCCTTCTGGCAGGACTTGCCATCAACGACTAGAAAAGTATTGCAATCGGGCCTGGGCTTTTGCTGAAGACAACGCTCCTTCCAAATGTTAAGTTTGTCGACATAAAAACTGAAACGAACATGTGTGGCCCTCTGTGTATGACCACGTGCTGGCTTCAGTGTCTCCGAGGTGAATCTTGGTCTCATCCCCGGAGCGGGGAGTTCTCAACGGCTCACGTTTGCCTTGTTCAAGGGTTGGGTAAGCTTATACTGGTGATACATGCATATGCTGCACGTCTGCAGTGCTGACTCCCTCGACATGCCGTGGAGGGCATACTATTCGTGGCGCCAATCTCAAAGGGAAAAGATTCACTTTATGGGTTGGTCTACGACATGTTTAAGGAAGGAAAGGTAAGTATTGGAGGAGACTATTGATGCTACAGAGCAGCTCGCGACTCGAGAGACTATTGTTAAGCAACCGGCCAGGGAGGCTATGTGCCGAGACTACACAAGTTCAAGAGTCACACTGAACCACGCTAAGGGCCGATAAATGCTTTTAATTTTGCTTCCTATATTCTTTGGTCAAGTTCTTGCCATATCAGTTACTCGAGATGATGCATACCAATGCATGGCTGTCAACGTTCCCTTCCGCATCCCTCTCAACGGGCTTACATGGACTAAAGCTTAACCTCTACATCCCTTTCTTCTCTCGCTTGTTGGTTCACCCTATCGGATGCTTGCCCAGTGTCCAGTATTGGATGCAGTGAGACAAAGCAGTTGTTGGCGTTTAAACGGACCGTTTTCCGCACAGCCATGATGGCGAACGGCACGGTAGTTGCCAAGCTGATAGGCAGATCCTCAGAAGGGCAACAATGTGAAAGTGATTGCTGAGCCGCAGGCCCCAGATCCGTCTCTTTTCGGCCCATCTTTGCCACGCGCCTCGGCTTGTTGAACTGATCTGGCGCTCAGGAATGAGTAGATCTTGTCTCAGACTCAGTACCATCTTTCTAGAAACAGAGCTGATGGATGGAACGCTGTCGTCTTGGTGGATTCTGTTGTGCGTGTATTCTCGCATAGGAAAATGGTAACCGGCTGTATCTTTCTCGCTGGAGGCATGTTCAACCGAATAGCCCAAGGTTTCTCAATCATACGATATCACTGTCACTGTCATGATCAGAACTTCTGAGATGACTGGCATGGCGTTGTCAGTCTACCGTTAGCCGTCAAGCGTCATGGCATGTAAAGTCGTCGTCAGCCTCGAGGTCTCTAGCCTACGAGTTGGTACACAACCCCCAGCTCTACATGGGCTTTGGGCATACCTTAGTTGGCATGCAAGGTATACCGTGGACTCGATGATTCGCACCTTTAAGGCAAGTGGCTTCTTTTCTCAATCCTCCTTTGGGTACTCGTAGTTGTCTAATGTCTGCGCTTGCACTTGCAGCCCATGGTCTGTCTTGGCCTGAAGGCCCATGCATATCGGCCGTGGAAGACATGACGAATATCGCGCATGAGAATGAAGATTCTTTCCGCACCCAGGACAGGAATAAAGAGCTATGCAGCTAGGGAGCTCTGAGTCTCAGTCAAGTCCCAACCTCCCATTCATGCGGTCTCAGTTTACGACCTGAACGTCGGGACCATTCGTTCGTTCCTTGGTTCTTGGTTGATTCCATTCTCCCTTTGGTCACTTAGCAATATGATAGGTTGGTTGCCAATGTCTCACCCGTCCTGTCACTCTGCCAGTACCGCGGTTGCGGGTTGGTGATGTGCATCGGTACTGAGGAACCAGGATTATATACGAACAAGGGCGAGAGATCTGCGTAAACAAGTTACAGATCACTGAGTCTTCGGCCGAGGGATGTGATATCCCCTGTCAAGTCGACGAGCTATCGAAGCCAGACTAAGCTAGGCTAAAGGTGTCAGTTGTACTGTACATATGGATACTGATTCAGTGAGTGCAGGATCTGAGACCCTTTGACGAGATTCACAGCAGGGATGTACTGTGTTGACTTTGGCTGATCTGATCGATGAGTGTGACGGAAAAAGCAAAACAAAAGTGGCTTGAAAGAGGGAAGGGTTTTAGCCGATCAGTCAAAGCAAAGAAAGAAACTCGAGACATTTCTCAGCTTGATTAAATGTGAGACTGTCTCTCAAATTTCTTCTACAGTCGATACTTCTTTACGCATTCAGGAATTGGTACCTGAATTGTCTTTGTACGAGAATTGAGCCGCTTATTAGTGTTTCTAGGTACATACCAGCTCAGCTACCCTGCAATGGATAAGTTGAGTATCTTGAGGTCTAGATAAAGGTCATGACACCTGAGAGATTATAAATATACTTATTAAATTCCCGTCTAGATTTGAAGCTTCAAAGCAAGATAGAAATCATGTTTATATCCAGCTCGTGACATTGATCTGTCCACATCTCTCTTAAACAATGTTGTAAATGTAGCTAACAGATATTGACATACCCAGTCACAACGATTACTGAGTGCCAATCAAACCGTAGAACCTAAAGTAAATCCTTCTTTGTCAAGACACGTCTCCAGTTGTTCTTACGTATCTGTTAAGAGGATGATCTGTTAGGCTATATTAAATCCAATCTTTTGTGCAATTACAGAATACATATCGGGTATTGATAAAATTGATGCTTGTTTATTACAGAATTAGATTACACTCTCAGCTTCTTCATCGCGGCCGCCAGAGTATCTGCAGACCTCCTAGCCATATCAGACTTCTTACCTAAAATCCATAGCCCTTTTATGCAGTCCTGTGCTCGTCGCACACTCTCCTGAAGGTCATGTCCAGTAGTTGCTGGAGCCGCTATGCTGTACTCTATAGAGTCCTTGGCCTCTTGTATGAAGATCATAGCTGCCTTGGCAAAGGCTCTGATGAGGAGAATAGTCCAGGGCTCTGTAAGAATTGTCGCCTCGCTGACCGCATGGTGGAAGTGCGACATTTGAGATGCTGTTAGATTGGTCAGGTTGTGGTCAGGGGTCGACACCTTGGCCAATTCAGACAACTCTTTGGCACTCGATTCACGTATCTTTGTCACCATCTTGCTGGATAGTCGGCCATGAGATGCATTTGCCTCGCCCAGCTCGTTCTCGTCCACATACTCGATGAGATCGGCGAGCATAAGAGCACCGAGATTCCAATGGGCCGAAATGCAGACGAACCAGCTTTGTAAGCGGCCTGGAACTGATTCGTAGTCAAGGAGCAGTTCCTTGAAGAAAGCACCATGTGTCATATTCCAGTATCGATAAAGTGAGCTGGTGTTTTTGATGAGTTCCTCAACCTTTTCTCCACGGCCTCCTCTCCTCAAGATATTTTGCAGATAGGATACATGGCGAAAGAGGAGAACTTTGACGGGTGCTGACTTGGTGACAGCTTCAGCAGCCGATTCATATGAGCAAGGCCAGTGCACAGCGCGGTACATATGTGGCTGTTCCAGATTATCCTGGATGAACAGAGGAACGTTCCACCGTCCATTTGTTGTCGCGTCAAGATCATCGTCTGCATCGTCATGCTGACTATCTGCGTCAGCGACAACAACTGGACGCTCACTCATAGATGAGGAAACAGTGTCCAGCATGACTGCAAGCCAGTAAAGCAACCCAACAGTGCCACGATCTTCCGGGTTCATCATCGACAGCGCGTCGCTATTCTTAGGGCTTGTAAGAGGTCCAGTGACACCGCGTCGCCCCGAGTCGAATCGAAATTTAAGAGTATGCATCTTTCGTGCAGCTCTCTCCATAAATACTGGCAGGCCATCTCGTGAGATAATGTCGCCGAGTTCGGCGTTCAAAGACTTCATATCAACTTCCGGTAGTGAAGAAGACAATGTATTGGGGTTTCTAGCCGTATCATCGGGTTCATTGTCAAAAGTCCAGGGCTTTTGGGTCAGACCAAAGATTAACTCGGCGGTAGCTACTCGATATGACTCAACCTCGGCAACATCCTGGAGAGCCCTTTTTGCCTGTTCCCAGAGGTTTCGTTGGATATTTCGATCGAACTCTTCAGTGACATCGTCGAGTATATCCTCCGGTGTCTCGCCGTCAGTCGGAAAGCGCTGTCGCTGCCGGCGACTGCCTTGGGCCCATTGTGTAGCAAAGGCCATGATGGCTAGTTGGAATGCCTTTGCGGCAGCTTTATCCTCAGAACGAGTTAGTCGAGTGAGTTTCGATGTTGATATTGCATGATCAAGATTGATTGTGCGACGGTAGATGCGATTCGACCATGACGATCCCCATTCGGTGGGAGCATAACTGCCTCCAGCAACATAACCGGGTGCCCGGTAAGGGCAAGTTACTTCAGTCAGCCAGCAAGAGAGATTGTGCTCCAGGACATCATGATATATTTGTAAAAGGTTTGTGGATATGAACTGGTTGTTGAAGCTTGTTATCATAGTCTGGTCAACCGAGAACGGAGACAATGAGTTTGCTCCTCGATCAGTCCATATTGACGATGTTCGACGGCGTTTTGCTCTTGTCGACTCATCTCCACCCCAAGCCTTGTCCAGAGGAGAGTGCGAGTCTGTTCTACGCCGCAAGACAGCTGGCGAGTTGTTGTACAGATTGGATGCGCGTGGGCCTTGTGAGTGAGAATGAGATAAGTGCTTCGCTGTATTATTGTGATGGTGGAAGGGGTAAGCATTGCTTGGATTACGGGATGCTTGGGTCACGGTTGAAGTTGATCTGGCCCAAGCTGTCGCGGAAGGATGAGGTACTGCATGGAGTCCAGGTAAGTGAGATCCAGGGTCCTTCAAGTTGTGCTGTTGGAAGGCATTCCGTGCTATGGCGTCTGTTCGTCCTGGTCCAGGTATGAAGCTCTTGTCAAAGGTTGCGAATGAGCCCACGTTGGGTTCAACCCTCTGTCGTTTCACAGGAGCATCAGCGGGTTCACCAAACGAGCCTGACGCTTGTCGAGGCGGCGGTGGCGGCGGAGGAGCAGCAGTAACAGCACTCAAGATGGACGCAGCTTGTATCTGCGACCAAGCCCAGTTCATGGTGCATGTCTTCCTCGTCTTGGTACAATACGAGCAAGACTCATGGCCACTTTCAGAAGCTGACACAAAGATCCTGCTGTTAGTTATCCATTACAAAGCTACCATAAGGAAACTCAACTCCACCTGATCACATACCGAGCCTTTCGCTGTTATTCGTATTGGAACAGGTTGAAGAGCCAGAACCGAGAAGGGGCGGCGCATCGCAAGCTCGCTTTGACCTTCGGCATTGGTCGCAGGCGTAATGACTACGCTTCATGGTACCATGCGATTTGGTCGTTCACGAATTGAACGTAAAAGAGTACTTGGTAAAGGGGGAGACAGCGGCAGTTATTACAATTGTTTGACCTATACGGTTCTCAACATGGAGCCATGTGCAAATGTTAGAGACATGCTACTGCAAGTGGATTGCTTGAAATCCCAACGTGGTACGAGAGCTATACCCCACTAATACAAAGACATCCGCTTCCCCGGCACTAATAATAACAGAACTGCAAGACCCAGATACTAAAAGCAAGCTACTATTTAAAGTAAGGTGAAGCTAAGCAATATTAACTTTAAGCTCTTTTATTATTACTAAGTATAATATAAATTAATACTATTTATTTATTATTTTCTTTAAACTATAAGTTTCAAGTTAAATTTATTTTTAATATTATAATTAATAATAATCTTTTTTAGTAAAGTTAAATCTTAATAACTTAGGTATATATATTATATTATTTATATAGATTATCTTCTCTATTATATAAAAAGTAGTAAGAGTAGATACTAAATCTAATTACCTTAAAGTTTAATAATTTATAATTAATATAATAAGTTTATAATAAGGCTATATAAGGTAGTAATAAAACCTTAAATTATTAGGAATAAAAGGTTAAAAATAGCTTATACTATCCTTATTTCTTTTATTTAATAAAAAGAATATTAAAGCTAATAATTAAAACTAATTTATAAGTAAGTATATTTTATATTTAATAAATAATATGCTAAGCTAACTAGATCTTAGAAAAGATACTAATAACTTATTAACTAAGCCTATAAGCCTATATAAAAAGCTTACTATTCTAAGACTAACAGATTAATATTATACTAAATAGTAATTTACCTTACTATATAGTACTTTAAGCTTTAATTTCTAGTAATTAAAGTTAAAAAGAGCTAAGGTATATTTAAGTTAAGGGTATATACTAGATAAACTTAGTTTATATTAAAGTAGCTATATTTAGCTATATAGTCTTATACTTTATTACCTTTAGTAAGTAAGTTTTAAGAATATAAGCTAAGTAATAACTTCTTAAAGCTTTATTTTCTAAGCTTAATAGGAAAAAACCTAATTATATAATAAAGAAAGAGGTATTTCTTAATAAGATAGCTAAAGATAGAAAATAGAAAATATAATATATAAAGCTAGAAATAACTATTAAATTAGTTAAAGATTATATTTTATAATAAAACTTTTATAACTTTTATTTACTATAGCCTAATAAATTAGGTTATAGTATCTTAAAAATAAAGAAAGTTTATTAAAAAAGTTAAAAAATAGAAATTATATATATAATTATATAAGGTATTCTTAGTTATTAACCTAAATTAATTAAAAAGGTTATATAACTAATTTCCCTTAAAATTATACCTATAAGTAACTAATAATATAATTAATAATCTTTTAACTAGGATTAATTATAGTATACTACTAAGAAGATAATTTATATTTTAACTTTTTATAAATTAAATATATTAAATTAGCCTTTTAATTATTACTATAATACTTAAATATTACTATTATAACTAATATCTTTAGGCTAAGTTCTTAGTTTAATACTAACTATAATAAGGTTAAGCTAATTACTTTTAGCTATAGGATTTTACTATTACTTTAAAAAAAACTAAAAGTAGTAAAAGAACTTAAAAATAAAGCTAAAAGTATTAAAAGAACTATTCTATAAGCTAGCTATAAATTAATAACTAAGTTACTAAAAGTAGGAATTTTTATTAAAGCTTAAAATAAGTAATATTAATAAAAATAATATCTTTTAGTTTAAAGAGCTAAGAAAGTAAATAAATATAATATTTAAGTCCTTTAACTAAGTTAATTAAAAAACTTAGTAAGCTAATTATAACCTAAGATTATAATTTTTTAATAATATTAATATATAGTATTTTAAGTAACTTAAAGCTTAAATAAATAAGGTTTTTAAAAAAGAAATCTATTTATATTTTATACTATATTAAAGTTAATAAAGTTTAATTACCTAAAGTTAAGAAAAACCTAGCTTATAGCTTTAATAAATTTAAATTATATAATTAAAATTTTATACCTTTTTAACCTAGCTACTATTATAATATAACTTAGTAGTATAATAGTAATAATCTAAGTTATAAGGGTAAGTAATAATAAAGCTATTTACTACTTAACTAAATTTTACCTTTATAAAATACTATAATTATAGTAAGAAAATCTATATTAATAAAAACTATAGGTTAATTAAGAAAATAAACTAAGTATAAGTAGAAAATAGGTAATAGTAAAAGATTAAGCTTAATATTTAACTAAACTTATTTTAAATTTACTTAAAAATAAACTAAAAGCTAGTAATTACCTTTATAGTATAATTACCTTATCTAGCTAAGAGAAAGCTAAAGTAAGTATTTATCTTAATACTAAAGTATAAATAAATATAATTAATAGTATATTTATAAAGTAATATAAATTAAAATAGTTAATATTAAAGGGTATTAGAATTACTAATATTAACTTATAATTAAGACCTTAAAACTTAAAGTATTAAGTAAAATTTATTTAAATAAATTATAAAGATATAATAAGAATATTTTCTTATATACTTATTAAGATTAATAAACTTAATAACTTATATAAGATACTAATCTTATTATTTTATTTATACTTCTAAAATTTAAAAGTTATAATTAATAATAAGGAAAATTACTAGTAATTTAAGTATAATTAAAGTAAGAAAATAGAAATTCTTAAGAAAGGTATATATATTTATTTAAAAGTTTAAGAATATTAGGTTTATATTATTATAGCTACCTATAAGGTATATACTTTACCTAAGGAAAATATTTATATAAAATCCTTCTTTAAATAATACTAAGTAAGTATAAGAGTTTATAGATATACTTAGTTTAAAAAATATAAAAACTATATTATAAATTAAAAAAAGTAATTATACTATTAACCTTTAACTAAGAAAGAAATTTCTCTTTAAATTTATTTATTTTTTATTACAAACTAAGCTTAAGAAGCTATAGAAATATATTTAAAAAAAACCTTTAAAAGGTTAATATTTAACCTTATAAATACTTTATAAAGGCTTAAATCTTATTTATTTCTAGAAAAAATAGTATATTAAAATTATATATTAATTACTAAAAATTAAATATAGTAATAATTAAGAATTACTATTTACTTTTACTTATATTAAAGCTTATAAATTAAGTTACTAATATTAAATACTTCTTTAAAATTAATATTAAGATTATTTACTGTTATATATAAATTAAGAAAGGTAATAAGTAAAAAGTAGTATTTTAAACCTAATATAGGTATTTTAAGTATATAGTTATACTATTTAAAGAAGCTAATATACTTATAACTATTTAAAATTATATTTATAAGGTATTTAAAGAGTTAACAGATATAATAGATATAATATATAAAATAATATTTTAATTTAATTTAAAATATAAAAAGAGTATATAAAGGTATTAAAGGAAATCTTAAAGTAATTATAAAAAGCTAAGTTATATATTAAGCCTTTTAAATATATTATTTCTTAAAATAAAGTAAAGTTTCTAAGATACTTTATATTTAATATAAAATTTAAAATAAACCTTTACTATTAAAATACTATATTACTTAACGTAAGCTATAGCTATAGTTAAGGCTAAGATAATTATGTAATTTTAGTTATATAACTAGATTAATTAAGACTATAGCTAAGGTAAGCTAAACTTTAACTTTTTATTAATATAGTATAGAATATAAATATATCTCTTTTCTAAAAACCTTAACTATTTAAATTTTTCCCCCTTAAAATACTATATACTAATTCTATTATATACTTATAGTCTTAGACTATAATACTAGTTATAGCCTATTTATATAGTTAACTATTATCCTTACTTAATCTTTTAAAATAATAAACTATATATAGTAAATAGTCTAGCTATAAGGGTTAATCTTTATAAGAAATTTCTTCTTATTATTATTAGGTTTCTTCTCTATAGCTAGCTTTCTTACTAGCTCTTTTAATATAATTAATTTAGTAATTAGAAATAAGGTATAGTCTATATTTATATTTTACTAAATTAACTAAAGAAGCTTATAACTAAAGGTAGCTAGGTTAATCCTATATATAATAAGGTTACAAAAGGAATTAAGAACTAAGTTTATAGTAACCTATAATATATATAAGGTAGCTACTTTAATTTCTATAATCCCTAGGTATATATTATTATTATAGTAGTAGTTCTTTATTAGAAAAATACTATAGTACTTAGCTAGGATTTCTATAACTATAAAATAGGTTAGTAATATAAATTAATAGGTAGAAGTTTAATAACTTACTATATATAGGTTAAAACTAAGATAAAGAAGGAAGGAAGGGGGGCTAGGTTACTATACCTTATATAGTAGCCTTTTATATATATAAGTAACTATATTAGTAATAGTTAGAGTCTAGTAGCTATTAATAATACTAATTAGATTAAGCCTGTAATTTAACCTACCTAAGGGGTTATCTTTAATATTAATAAAGCTAGATTCTTAATTAAAATAAACCTTAAGTAAGTAAAAGTAATTAAAAATTAGTAAAAGTTAACTATATACTAAGAGATATAAGTTTTCTAAAGGTTTTATAAGTTTTACTACTAGTTTATTTATAATTACTTTAAAATTATAATACCTTTAATAAAACTATTAAAAGAAAATTAAAATACTAAGAAGCTAGAATTTATAACCTTAAATAAGATATAATATAATAGTAAGTATTTAATACCTTTATTAAGGCCTTTTAATAAGCTTTATTACTTTAATACTTTAATTTCTACTAGTAAATTTACTTAAAGATAGATATAAGTAAGGTTATTATTTAAGAATAACCCCTCCAGGGTAGGTTAAAGCGTAGGCTTATCTTAATTAAAGTTACCTATATTAACTAAGCTCTAACTATTGCTAACAAAGTAACTTATATATATAAAAGGCTACTATATAAAGCACAGTAGCCTAGCCCCCTTCCTTCTTCCTATACCTATACCTATACCTTTTACACTACTATATAAGTATATAGTAAGTTAGTTAACTCCTAATCCCTATTACTATATATTACTAACCTATTTTATAGTAATACTAATTAAATACTATAGTATTACTTTAATTACTAATTAGTACTATAAGCTTAATAATAAAGAACTTAATAAGCTAAAGATTATAAGAGCCCTTATATTAATTCTACTAAGGTTTATTTTTATATAGATAGCTATAGAGCTAGTAGTAGATCTTAATAAGGAGTATACTAATAAAGGGAAAGTAGCCTTAGTAGCTTTTAGCTATAGATTTTTCTTTTTTATTTACTTTAATACTAAGGTACCTTAGCTTCTTAATAAGCTAGTATTCTTAAATAAATTAATAATAAAGCTTAAGATAAAGGTAGCTTTAATTAGTAATAAAAATTAGTTTTTAAAAAACGTTAATAAAGACTATTACTTATACTAGTTTATTTTCCTAACTAAGTAAGTAAACTATATATTTATAGAAATTACTAAGAAAGCCCTAGTAGCTAATATAAGGCTATAATAGCCTTATTATAGCCTAGGACTATAAGTTAATAATTACTAATATAATAGCGTATTATTACAGTTAGGGCTTAGTAGGTAGGTAAATAAGGAACGCTTTAGATAAAGTTAGATCTATTACTATAGATAGGTACTATAGGTAGGTTAGGCTCTATTAATAAGATATAGCTTAAGGAGCTATATTTAGAATCTAATTAGTAATCTAGCTAAGGTTATAGTAATAATATATTACTATGTAATTTAACCTATACTTAGGTATAGGGTAAGTAGGTTTAGTTTTATACTATAATAATACCCCTCTCTTTAGTATTAAGCTTTATTAAGATAGGTTACTATAGACTAGGCTTCTTAGGGTACCTTTTATAGAAGTTTACTATAATCTTAGTAGTATTCTTTATATATATAGTAAGTACCTTTATTAGGTTAGTATAGCTAGCTTACTTTACTATATACTTTAGTTTAAGATAGCCTCCTTAGCTTTATTAATCCTATTAGGAATTTATAATATCTTTAACCTCTTATTCTTTTACTTCTTTAGCTTTAATAGGTAAGAAAGGTTTTAGGTTTTAGCTAAGTAATAGGTTATCTATAGTAAGTTTAAGTAGGTTTATATAGAATATAAGGTATATCTTTATACTATTAGGTAGCTTTAGTTAGTAAGTATATAGAGAAATAACCTTAGATATCTTAAGTAGTTTTATATTCTTTTAGTTTAACTTCTTCTATAGTTATAAGGTCTTAATATTCCTAGTATTTAGCTAAATAAGGTCTTTTTTCTTATATTACTTAATAAGTCTTTAGTAATAGTTAGCTTAGTCCTTATAGTAGGCTTAAGTTACTATACTCTTAGATTATAAGTAGCCTAGTATTTTCTTTATAGTTTATATAAATTACTTAGTATCCCTTATAGCTAGGCTCCCTTTAATAGTAATTATAAGCTTAAAGCCTATTTTAGGATAGAATCTGTAATTTATAAAGAATAAAGATATACTAGTTATCTTAAACTTAAGAGAGTTTATAGTAAACTTAGCTAGGGAAAGCTATTAGTTCTAATTATTTTATAGATATAATATATATACTCTTAGGTACTATTCTAATATAGTATTTAATTATTTAGTTTAATTATTAGTTTCTAGGTAAAAGGTAGTTAATAGTAGTAAGTTAATAGATAGTTATTAAGTAAGCTTCTTTTAAAACTTAGCTATAAACTAAGGTCCTTAGTTTAATATAATTATCTAAGGAAGGCTATAAAGTTTCTATACCTTTTATAAGTAGTATTAAGTAGTATCTTTAGTATTACTAGTTCTTTTATAAGTAATAATATATCTTATCTTTATTAGGTAGTAAGCTATAACTAAAATAGTATTATATCTATTACTTAGTAGTAGGTAAGTAATAAAATCTATAAATATATATTACTAGGCTTATTTTAGTACTAGTAAAGGTCTTAGGATACCTTATTTAGTATCTTAGGTAAAGTTAAACCTTTAGTAGGTATAGTAATTCTTAACCTATTATTTTATAAATAATAGTATTCTAGGCTAATAGTAATTTTATAAGAGTAGATTATATATTTAAGCTTAGCTAGGGTATTTAGCTATAGGGTATTTATAGTAGGCTTTTAAGAGTATAGTCTTTAAAGGGTTATAGTTTAGAATATAAATATAGTCTTAGTATACTAATCTCTCCTATATTACCTTATATTTAGTAAGTATAATCTTTAAGTAGTATAAAGCCCCTTTCTTTAAGGCTTATAGTATTAACTATATATCCTTATTAATTTAGTAACCTTTGTTTAATAGGTAGTTAATTTCTTTTAGTAACTTTATAGAGAGAGTTAGTTCTTTAAGTACTAGCTAGTTTTATTATATTAGTTATTATATATAGGTTCTTTTTATACTTAGTAGTAGAAGTTATTAATTCTTTTTCTTTAAAATAACCTAGCTTTAGTATATAAGGTACTTATCCCTTTCTTTAGGGAGATCTTTTAACTTCTTAGTTAAGGTATTAGGTTTTACTTTCTATTTCCTAGATTAGTATATAATTTTAAAGTTAAACCTAAATAGAAACTTAGATTATTAAGCTTATCTATAGTTTAGTAACTTTATTAATATAAAGTACTTTAGGTTTTTATAGTCTATAATTACTTTAATAGGTAAGAGTACTCCCTTTAGTTTAAGCCTTTATTCTTTAAAATAGTAGATAATAGCTATTAGTTCCTTATTATAGATTTTATAGTTATACTTAGTAGCTATATATTTCTTAGAAAAGAAGGCTACTAGATATAATATCCTATTATTATTAGGCTATAATAATATACTAGTAAATATATAGTTAAAAGTATTAGTTTCTAGAATAATGTTTTTAGTTTAATTAAATAGATATAGGATTAAGGTAAAGATAAATACTTTCTTTAGTCCTTAGAAGGCTTTTTTATACTTATTATCCTAGATAAATAGAATATTTTTCTATATTAGGTAGTTTATAAGTACTATAAGCTTAAAGAAATCCTTAATAAATCTTCTATAGAAATTTATAAACCTAGTAAAAGCTTATATATCTATTTAGTAAAATAGGGTTTTTTAGTTCTTAATAGTCTTAATCTTAGTAGGATTTATTTTAATTTTATTTTAGCTAATAATAAGTCTAAGGAACTTTATCTCTAGTACTAGGAACTTATACTTAGTAAGGTTAATAAAGAGACTAGCTTTCCTAAGCTTTTATAGTACTATCCTTAGGTACTTAGTATACTTATCCCTAGTTTAGCTATAAATTAGGATATTATCTAGGTATATTATATAAAATATATCTAAGTATTCTTAAAGAGTACTATTAATATAGTACTAAAAGGTTACTAGGGTTCCTATTATACTAAAGGGTATTACTAAGGACTTATATAAGCTAAAATAGGTTTAAAAAGCTATTAAATATTTTTAGCCTTTTTTAATTCTTAGGTTATTAAAAGTAAAAATAATATTAATATATAAAAAGTACTTTATTCTTAATAGGTTATTTAAGGACTTTTTAATTAATAGTAGTAAGTAATAATTCTTAACTATAATATTATTTAGTACCTAGTAATCTATATAGAATTATAGTTCTTTTCCTAGCTTCTTTATAAATAGTATAGGTAAAGCTATAGGGAAGGAACTAGGTTTAATAAATCCCTTTCTTAGGTTCTTATCTAGCTATTTCTATAAAGCTATTAGTTTATTTTATAATATACTATAAAGGGGCCTAAAGAGTAGTTTTACTTTAGGTATTAGTTTAATATAATAGTCCCTTATTTAGTATAAAGGTAGCTTCTTTATCTCTTTTAGTAAAAAGATATTTCTAAACTTTAGTAACTCTTTAAGTAGGTTAACCTTACTATTTTCCTTTTAAAGTACTTAGTTTATTTATTTTAAGGTAACTATAAAAAAGTAGTATTATTTTCTTTAGTTATATAGTTTTATAGCCTTAAGGGATATTAGTAGAATATCCTTATCTTAAAGGTAGGATAAAATATTCTATTCTATCTAGTAAAGAAACTTCTTTAGGATTATCTATAAAGCTTTAATCTTAGCTAGCTTTATAAGTATATTATAGAACTTCTAGTAGTATAGGCTATTAAAGGTAAAGGTATAGGCTATAAAGCTTACCTATAGGTTATACTACTTTAGCTAAGGTATTTCTAAGATAATAAGGTAGTTAGCTAACTAGGTTATATAAAAGATTATATTCTTTTAGTAGTAATCTATAATATAAAGTCTAGTATAAATATAGTAAGTAACTTAACTACTTTTAGATAGTTAACTATTAAATACTTTTATCTTAAAAGGTTAGTTTAAGAGATAGAATAGTAACTTTTAGAACCTAGCTTAGCTTTTATTTATAAACCCTTTCCCTTTTACCTTACTATTAGTTATAGTATATAAGGGTATAAGGTTTCTTTTAGCTATACTTAGGCTAGTAGGTAATATTATAAGGTTAAAGTATTAGTTATTCTTAGTTTTAATTAGGATTCTATAGATAAAGGTAGTAAATAGTTTAATTTTTAATATAGTAAATAGTAAAGTAAGAGCTTAGTACTAACTTAAAATAGGCTTACCCTATTTTCCTAGTATTTTAAGGAATTATAGAAGTTTAATTAGTTAAAGATAAGTAATTAAGGTAAGATATATTAGCTATTACATAGGGGGCTATAAGTAATAGTAACTTAGTAAAACTTAGTTAGTTAGGTATTTAGTTTAAAGTAATCTTAAAGATAATAGTTATTTAATCTATAGTAAAAGTACTAGTTATTTTCTTACTAAGTATTTAAGTAATTATAATAGCGTTAATTACTTAGGTCTATAGGTTCTTTAGCTAGCTAGTAATTCTTAGGGGGATTTCTACCTTTATAAAGGGATAGTAATTTCCTTTTAGTTATTTATAGAAATTCCTTTAATAAGATATTATTTCTTTAAAGTACTATATATAGGTTAGTAGTAAAATAGTATTAATAGTTTTTAAGGTTTTATAGAAAAGTAACTAAGGTATAGTATTTATAGCTAAAGGGTAAGTTATATACTAGTATTCTATAAAGTTTCTAAGAAATAGCTTACTTTAAGAAGGTAAAAAGAGCTTCTTTTAATATTTCTCCTTTTAAAGCTAAGTATTAGAATTTAGTAAAAAAGGTACTAAAGTCCTTATAGGTTTAGTAAAGGTAGAAAAGTTTAGTATAGGTATTATTAGTATAGTTAAGGTCTCTAAAGGTATATTCTAGTAGGTTAATAATATTAAAGTAGTCTAGGAGTTAGTACTTTCTAGACTTAATATATAATAGGACTTAGGTATAAGCTTATTTACTTAAATAATCTCTTATATATAATATTTAAGTAAGAAAGGTTAGGAATTAGTTATAGTTAGCTTTTAGTTTTAAGTATATTTAGAAAATAAAGTAGTATAGGTTATTTTAATTACTTTTAAACTTATTAAGGTTAAGTAGTTATTTAGTAAAATTAGTTAATTTAGTAAATTAAAAAGAAAGAAAAGGAGTTATTTCTATAGAAGCTACTATATAATACTTAGCTAGGGTACTAATCTTAAGGGTTTTATAAAAAGTAAGTATAGTAGGTTAAGTAGTATTAAGAGCTTATTATTTAGCTAGGTAGACCTTAAAGATCTTATTATCCTTTCTTTTTAGGGCCTTAATATTCTATTACTTTAAGTATTTAAGCTATACTTATATAATATTATATTTAGCTATAGTTTATTATAGTATTTTTTCCTAGTCTTAGTTAATATTATTTATAGTTTAAAGCTAGTTCTTAAAGCTAAAGATATAGTTCTAGGACTATTTAGTATACTTATAGATATTCTTAAAATACTTAAACTAGTTATTAAGGTAGTTAGGAATATACTATTAAAAGGAATCTATACTATTTAGCAGAAACGGAAGAAGTAGTTAAGTAGCTATTATATCTAGTATCTAATTAGTAAGAGCTATATAGTATTATAGTTAGGGCTTAGTAGGTAAGTAGATAGGGAATACTTTAGGTAGAGTTAGATCTATTACTATAGATAGGTACTATAGGTAGATTAGGCTTTATTAATAAGATATAGCTTAAG